>NC_038253.2:41323796-41485983 GCF_000004515.6 Glycine max
ATTTTTTTTTATTTTTATTTTCAATTCAAGAACAAATGTGAGAGCATTATATACATGCAGATACTAAAATCACAATTTATTCCCTTTTAAGATTACAAACTTGTACAAATAACGGTAATATATGTGCAGAAATTTCTTTTTTATAGATATAAATGTAAAAGAAAATGAAAAACATACATCCCATTTTGATCTAATTGAAGGAAAAAGGATAAGAAAAATGAAAAATGGCAAATATAATAAGTGATGTATTGAAAATAATAAATAAGATAAAAATGAAAATATATTAATAATATCTCAAATGTAAATAGCATGTGTCCCAAATTATTCCATGAGTAATTGTCATGCACATAAATGAAATATACGTGTTTGGTTTCTGCAATGTTACACGCTGATGCACGTGTGAGTCAGCAATCAACATCAAGACAGTGATATGGTGTTTGTTATGTATGTTCATCTTTTAATTTTCATGAAAGTTTTAATTATGTTTTTAATTTTTAGTTTGAATTATGGGTGACTTGTTTTGTAATTTTTTAAACGATTAAATTTATTTATTTTTAAGATAAAGCTAAATTGATATTTTATCAATTTTTACTTACAATTTCATTTTTTTATTTTTTCTTAAAATTTAAATAAACTCAATCGATTAAATTATTTTAATTTTTTATTAAACATGCAAAGTAAAATATTAAATTTTATTCAATTTTTTTCTTAGAACCTAAATTCATATTATAAATTCATTCAATTTTTTTTTAAATATTTGTATATAAAATAATATTTCAAAAAATTTAAGTAAAATATTTTTTTAAAGAAAATGATGAATTCGCTTAATTTTAAATTATTAAAAACTGAATTGGCTCAAAAAAAATTCAAGGAATCAAAATTACGCATACGAAATTAAAGAGATTAAAACTGTAATGAAATTAATTATAAGAAAAATAATCTAATGCTTTTTCAAAAAATCTTTATTATTTTTATTATCTATATTTATCTACTATCTATTCATAATACAGAATTCAAGTCATATATTTTTAATAATACATAATTAGCACAATTTTTATTCAAATGCCTAAGAAATATTATCATCCCTTTTTAATATATGATGACCTCGATGTTCCTATACACCGTCGAGAGCCAATTTTGGTCCATCTGATTGATAAACGCCGTTGGTTTCAGAGACTATTTCTTTAATCTTAGAATATATTTTTTTTGAAAATATATAATGAGAATGTTATTTTTGAGTATTTAAAAAATGTGTAATAAGTCTTACAATAAGTATTTTATTATCTCATAATAAAGGTGATCGAGAATAAATTTTCTCAACTCCATATTCCTAAAATTAAATAAATAATCGGTGAAACAAACACTTTCTTATAAAATGACGTTAATAACATCTAATAAATTTTTTATATTTTTAAAAGACAATTTCTATTAAGCTTTAATTAGCAAGCTAGCTAAGAATACTACAATTATTTATAATATTGAGTGGAAACTAATTTGAATGGTAAAATATAAAATAATTTGAAAAGTGTCAAACACAAATAACGAAATTATAAAACATTAACTAGATGATACGATAAATGAAATGAAAATATCACATAAGAATTCTTATTAATAGACAGACGATGGAGATGGACAATACAGGGAAGGCAAGTACACCATAACAGAGAAGGGAATTAATCACATCACAATATACTTATTAATTTTGTGAATATACAACCAAATTACAAACCAAGATCGATGATTCAACACGTATTGAAAAAGGGGTAATTTGATTTCACGATGTTATTCTTTACTCTTAAAGCACATATTAAGCAATTAACATGTTATATATAGTATTATTTTTATTTTATAATATAAATCAAAGGCATGCATAGGATAGTGGTCCAATTAAGTCTAAGGGCACTTGCGTTTGCCACCATGAGTAGTCAAACTTGCATAGCAGGGACACACTTCTTGGTTTCCAGCAGTGCCAGGTGGCACGCAGTTACAGCGTCTACAACAAGTTCCACAAGCTCTTTGGCAGAGGCGTGGACGAGATGATAAACGGCACCTCGCAGCACATGCTCCGTTACAATCTGAAATTAATTATTACCATCAACACATAAAAAATTTGTATACTTAACTTCCAATTTCAAATTAGTTATGAATTTTATATATGAAACTTTAGTTAGTACCTATCTGCTGAAGAAGAGACCCCTGCGTTTGTGCATGTGCCTGCGGTTCCTCAAAAACATGGTCAAATTAGTTAATTTAATTGAGTAGAACTTAGTTAAAAGAAATTAACAAATTCAACCTAACTTGGTTACATAAAACGAACAAGAAAGAGAGCTAACATATTTATATGGAAAAATTAAGAAGCAGAATATTTGAATATTTATGTACCGATTGATCAGCATCAACGAAATGAAGAAGGAGAAGCGACGCAAGAAGGGAAGCAATTATAAGCTTAGAAAGAGCCATGGCTATAGGAGAAGGAGCTTAATTGAAGATGTGTATATTATTGTTATTGGGAATGTTTTGATTGATTGCTAAGTGCGTGGAATGAGAAGCAGAATGAGGAGGGTATTTATAGTGTTGATAAGAGTTGTATATGAGGTATGAACAGAAGGTGGTAAGTACTAAAGTACGGGTAGAATTATATAAACGTGAGAATATGTAAGTGGGACACTGTGATGTGGTGGCTAGTGACTAGTGAGGGAAATTTGGTAGTGAAAACTCAAAGGGATCTTGGAAGCATCAAGAAACGCGGCTAAAATATATGATAGCTAGCCTTGCCCACACCTCACAACAACAATTCCATAGTCTTATCTTAATTTGTGTCTGGACTTGCACACATAGTTGTTTAACCCAAAAGTTGATATTTCATGAGATCATAAAAACAAGTCAAGTGATAAGGTAACATTCATAAAAAAAATGAAAAATTACTTACCTAAAGGGTCGGCCACCAATTAAAACATGATGCAAATCAGATTTTTTTTATCTAATTAAATCACATGTATCATCTATAAAAAGTAATTTTATTTAAAATTGATAGGATTATTATGAACAACAATTTTTTTGCTTCTAAATAACTTGATGCAAACCAAGTTAGTACTAATGTAAAATATGACATGAATAATGATAATCAAGTCTTGTGCTGTTGGTTTGGGTAATTACCAGTGTGGGTGAGTATGATATGCCATTTAAACGACTATTTGTATAAATTTGGCGGCGTAGGGTTTAGGTCAAATGATGTGAGCTAGGAAGCGTTATTACCTAGTACATTTCGATTCCCATGTATCATTGCATTGCATAATTTATGTAAATGTTCGTGGCCGACCCTAGGAGGGTCATATTACGGGACTAGGTAGGTTGCATTATTGGGAATGAGGAGGGTATGACATATTGCAAGAATACACGGAAGGGTTCAATTTTTTTTCATGTACACGGAAAACTACAAGTGCTGAATTATTAATGTAACAGCCAAAAATTCTGTAATTGAAGTGCCCCTCCGTCAAGTTTGGCTTTGATAGATGGTGATAGATGGAATTGGATGCAATAATAAGTGTGTGGAGAGTAGGAAGAGTAACTATTTGCACAAAGTAGGAAAAGGATTGCTAAAGCTGATGCAGCCAACCTTGACAGCTGGATGCGGCGGCACACAGCTGGATTATGCTAAAATGAAAATTTATCATCATGCAATATTACTTGCCCAAACCCAGTGTAGTTAAGACAACAACAAAAGTTGAGTTTTTGAGAACTATTTTTTTAAAAAAGAATGAAAAACTTTAAATATGATTAAGTTTCCATCACTAATTAATCGTATAATTGATCTGGAGAATCCAAATTTATATAAAAATATTTTGAAATAATACTAAAAACCCAAATTTCTAATTACAATAGTTATCAAATAAAAATATTACTTACCCCCACCCACTCCAAAATAAATATCTCGGAGTGCTGTCATCGTGAATTTATTTTATTTTAATGGTGTTTCTTACGTGGTTTATATTTATCCTAATGCATTTAATTTTGTATGAATTGTCCCCCACTCCCACTGCCACATCCATTTGAACATGTAAAAGGTCGTGGGCAGAGGAGAGAAGAAATAGGTAGTGAATTGGAAATGGAATTCCATTTCGTATTCCTTAGGCTAAAATATGTGGTGTGGGTGCGGGGCAATCATATAAAGGTGAACAATAAATAATAAAAATAGTATGCAAAAGAAAAAAGAGAAAAAGGGAATAAAACATCGCAAAAGAGAAAATAGTGTCTTGTAAAGTAAATCTGTTTATATAAATAAATATATTCATAATCAATCATTTGAATTGTGAAGGAATTTGTTGTACAATTGGTGGTCTGATTTAATTTAAGGTAAGGTGAGCCAAAGCATTTAGTATACTATTAGCACACGCTTAGAGATCGATAGTTTTTTCTTCTTCTTTTGAGAGGCACAGTACTTATGAATTTTTTTGGACATGAAAACTTATACTGATTACTAAATAATCTATTTTCATATTATGAATTAGAATATAAAATTTAAGAGAATGATCTCAATTAAATATTCTTAATTTTCTCTCATTAAATACATGCAATTTTTTCTCACTATCTCCGTCACTGGTGAAAAAATTATCTCCACTATTTCTAATGACCATCATGACTCATACAACTTTGTGTGTGTTTATACTAACCCATTTAAAATATATATATTTTTTCTTGTAGTTTCATGATTTTTTTAGAAAAAAAAGTATTTTTGTTCTATATAAATAATGCTTATAAACGCTACCTGTATTTGTTTTTGGTTGATTTGAGTGTTTATGATAAATATTATATAAAAAAAACGCACGAAGGTACAAAGACATGGATGCTTGAGAGAATTAAAAAGAAGTATAAGTACCTTTTTTTTATAAGCTAAAAAATATTATTAAAACTGAGTATATATAAAAAAAATATTCAAATCCATTACATAGTTTAGACTAACACAAGACGCTAATACAAAACAGTTTTCACCCACCTCATTAAAGATCCCCTGTAAATACATTTAAGGAATAGTCAAACACTAAGAATATCAGTATAATGCCTAGTAATATAATCCAAGAGGCTAAACATATGTACTAGTACTAGTATACGAGGACAAATTAAAATATATAGGGTAAATACAGGACAAATATTGTTTTATGCCTTCAACGTGAAAAATTATTAGATGATTTAGTTCTATTATTATTAAAATATCTTAAATTAAGAAATAATATAATTAATTTTTATTAGATAATTATAGAATATATCTTTAATTCAATAAATATATATTTGATTGTCCACGAGTTAATAATTATTTTTTGGAAATTAGGTCAATGAACTTCTTTTAATCTATAAATATTAATTATTAATTTATTAGTTTTTTTTTTGTTATCAACAAAGATTAAATATGTGACATTTTCCTCATTTCCGACCATGAATAACATAGTTAATTATTGTTAGGTTGCTTTAAATATTTTAAATTAGGGTCACATATGTAGCGATTGCTAGTAAATATAAGTAAATATTGTGGTATTGTTTCGTGAAGTTAGATATACAAAAAGGGCAAAATGTACTAGAGTATTTTGCAATTGCCTACTCTTACACAGTTGATCCAATAAAGTTTGTTGACTTATAAGATTAGTTGAGTGATTAAAAAATAATGACACATTTGATCTTTGTTGTTTATAAAAAATTAACAAATTAATAAAATAAAGTTGATTGACCTAATTTCCTCAGAAAGATAAGCTATGTAACCTGGCTGATATAACTCATATCAGGGATCTGAAAAAGAGAATGTTAAAGTTTTACTGGTCGTGAACAAAGCCGAAGAACAAGTTGTCTGCCAACAAGGCTGCAATGCAACCAAGATAAGGAAAAGGCAAAAAAGTTGAGAGGGATTTACTAATACATCATACAGCTGTTGCATGAAGATGCTAATTTGTCCATCAACAAATTAAGGACATTATAACTATTTCTTTTACGTTTTGGATATGTTTTAAAAGATATTTTTATGTTACAATACGAAAAACATAATGTATGTCACTTCAAAAGATCCGTTCCCTTTTACTACTTTCACTTGGACCTGTCAAATAATTTGACACCACACGGACCCTTTTACTATTGATTCGAGTCAGGTTGGATTGTAAAATTTAGTCCATCTTAATTATATAAAACAAATTGTTTCCATTGTCACAATTTCTGAAAACTATTTAGATTTAATTCTAAATTTTATCATTTAATTTTTATAATTTTATTATTTAATTTTTCGTTTTATAAATTTTATCATTCAACTTTTTTAATTTCTTTACATTTTATCACTGACATGTAAAAAACAAACAAATTGTTAAAGAAAAATAAAACTACATCATTTTATTATAAATGAAATGATAAAATATTCAAAAATTGAAAATTTGGGAGGTAAAATTTGCAAATTAATAAAAATTTGATGATAAAATTCACAAAATAATAGAAAGTTGAATGATAGAATTCATAAAAAAAAAGTTACATGATAAAATTTAGAAAATTATAAAAGTTGAATGGTAAAATTTATAATTAAATAAAGTGTTTAAACATTTTAAAATCTTATATATATATATATATATAATATTTTATTATAGAAATAATTTAATATTATAATTTAAAAACAAGATTATAAAAAAATCTTTTATGGAAAAGTTTACTATGTCTAAAATTAATCTAATCTAAGTATATAAAGGCAATCAACAAAAATGATTAAATACATTTTAATTATTATAATTATATGTAATATGATTATTCTTTAAACATGTAGTCGTAAATTCAATTGTTAGTTTATGCGTATAAAAAAATAAAAATATATCTTAAAAAATATCAACCCATTAAATAAATCTTAATACTTCAAAACATTAATCATTTAGATTTTCGGTTTAAAAAAATATTTTGGTTCACGTAAAAAACAAGAAAAATCAGTGTAACACAACCTCATTTTTTTAAAGGCAAATATATGTATTAATTGATAAATATAGAATGTAGATAACCCTGTATAAGGTGTACAGTATGGCCTGTAACTACCAAAAAAGTATACCCATGTACAATCCCAAAACCAATCATCAATCTCTTCTCACAGAAAGTTTCAGCAAAATAATCCGTGCTTTCTACCTACAAAAGTCATCTAAGAACTCACACAGTCACACACACAACCTCATATTATCTCAGAGGTAATTAATGTAATTTATTACTATTATTAATAATTAGTTTTCTCTATACTCCTCTGTGGAGTATATGGCAGTGTGACACGCTCACTGATCATTAGTTTTCTCTTTATCTGGCTTTTCTTTCTTACTTCTTGAGCACGAATATATATGTAATCTCATCTCTGTGTGACATTAATTCAGAGTCAGCAGAGCTATAAGTATATAGCAACAACTTACGACAACATTCACTCCCTCTAAATTCAAATCCAACAAACACAACCTTAGTACATATTTTGTTTTTTCCCCAATACTATGATGTTAGAGTTAATTAAATTAAATACCTTATTTTAACAGGTCCAAGCGGATCATCACCAATTATTATTGGTAAGTAGTTAATTATGAAATTATTATTGCTATTATAAGTTTTATAATAATATAATATACTCATACATTTAGGGAAAAAATGGTCATTTATTATTTATTTATTTATTTATTTTGGTAAATATTAAAACGTATATTTGAATAAATGTGTTAAAAGTTGTTAATATTCTTTAAATGTGCCGTCTAAGGGCCTTGTTCATGGCCCACCTACAGCTACCAGTGAAGGAGTTCAGCCATTGGGCCCAAAAGATTCAGAGCTGAGTCCATTGTTCTCTTTAAGCTTCTTTTGAAAAGTGAAAACTATGTTTGCATGATGGCGGATTGACGATGACGATCACAAGCCCCTTGCAATTGCTGAAAGGACCTCCCATTAGAAATTAGAAGGTTTCTCATACCCTATTTTCCAATGCATGTTTTTTCTTTTAAAAAAATATTGGCAAATATTTTCCAATGCATGTTTCTTTAAATTTTTTATTGGTAAATATTTTCCAATGCATGTTATAGCAAAACGTACATTGGTGTGGTTATGGGAACTGTATAGAGTTGTTCGTAGATATGCTATTGGAACCTTGTATGAGTTGCATCTTCTTATATGCTATTTGATATGTTATTATATATTAAGATGCAGGATTGTACCTCGAGTGGGTGGGTGATTATGAGGTTGGGGAAGGTGTAATATTAACCAATTCTAGTTACGTACCTTCTTGTAATTTGTTCTCATGGCATGGCACAACTTGTGCTTATATTAATGAAAATGTTTATTTCTCCGAGAAAAAAAAAACAAAAAGGTTTTGTTTTTCTTTTGTTTTGAAGTCTTTGTTTTTTTAAGCACGTATTCTATTATGTTACAACAATGATTAAATTTCTTATTAGTCTAAGATTTTTTATTAATGTAATTGAGATAGTATTTAGTAAAATAGAAAAAAAAAACTAATGTATTAGATTAATTTATAAAAATTATAAAGATCCTTTAATTTAGTTTATGATAATTAATATTAAATATAGATTGTTTTATCTTTATTGCTATAAATTTAGAAATTAAGATAATTAACATTTAATAATTTTAAAGACTAAACTAATATTTTCATAACTCTAGGAAAAAAAGAATTAATATTCATAACTTCATAAACTAAATTAACGTGTTACTCTACATAAATAAGGTATTATAATTTTTGGGTTTGTAGGAATCACAGATAATTTTAAGAGTTTACGATAACTCATTCATCTTTCTTCACTCAACTGAGTTTTATAACCTGAAAAAAAAAGATAAGGTATTATAACCACTACAAAAATAAACATACTTTCCATATTAACTCTAGTATTGGATAATATTTGACATACATATCAACAAAAAAAATAAAATCAGAGGGAATCTGCATAACAAAAATCAGAGGGAACTTTGTAAATTGAGTTTATCTTATTATTTTATCTAAACTATATCTCATTTTATCGATTCAATATTCAAACTTAATTCTTTTCAAAAATATTATTCTCCCACGATTAAGATTTGATCTATGCAAGTCTTAATTGCCGATCCGCTTGCACACACAGAAAGGCCAATTCTGTCGCCGAAGTCAAAACTAAGAGATCGATGATAAGTTTTCCATCTTTTTGAATCGATCTTTTTTATGGCAAGATTTGCCAAATTAGTTTCATCCCTTTCCCTTCATCACTCAGGAGTATAGGGATGTTGAAATCTAAATCAATAAAAAAAATAATTAAAAATTAAACTAAAATAATTTTTTTTATTTATTTGGATGATTTTTTTTGAATCGATCAGTATTTTTGAAACTAAATCAAACTAAATTAAATCATAATAGTTATATTTACATTTATATTATTTTAGTATATATATATATCATTTGACTTTTAGTATTTTGTAATGTTATGTATATAAATTGATATAATGTATATTACTTTTTTTTAATCTTTTTTATTAAATATGTTTAATTTAAAATTGATGAAAAATTAAAAGATATTTATTACAGAAAGTTTAATGTACTAATAAGTTTTATAATTATTGATAAATTTTGTTTTTCCTGAAGTTGTTAGCAATTTTTAAATGTAATTTAATATAAAAACTATAAAAAAATATATAAATTTTAAGAAAAATAAAATAATAAAATATTAATTCGATTCACATTTTATTTTAAATAAAAATTAATAAAATAGAATCAAATATATATTTTTTCAAGTTTAATTCAAGTGAATCTTTTAAAGTTCAACTTAAGTGAGTTTGTGATGAAAAACTAAATTAAACTGACTCACAAACACTCCTGAGGAGTCCCTGCCTTGTGGAGCTGTCGTCGACACGTATTAGGGAGCAATGTTGAAAGCCCAAAATCTGCTACCTTAACCAAATAATTGGTGCTTTTCCCATGATGTCGGAAGCGTGGAGATAAGCCAATGCAGTAGCAGTCGTCTCTAATCATTTTCTATTTATTTTTAAAGAATATAAGTAACTAGCTAATTATATTTATTTTAGTATAAAATTTTAATTTTATAAATAATATATTTTGAATATATATAATGCACGGATATTTAGTTTGCATAAAACAATGACACACATGCATGTAAACCCTAGCTAGGACAGATAGTCAGTGTAATTTTTATATTTAGTTTGAATATAATGCATTATTGACACAATTAGGATTTTTTTATTATATTTTTTCCTTTTTTAACTTCTCTTATCTATTTTTAATTTCTTTGATCATTCTTCTCTCGCTCTCAACATCTATACAGCTTTCAAGCCAGTCCATATTCAGAAAAAGCATAGAGAGACACAATTAGGATTGTGAGAAACAAAAGGAAAAAAAACCAGGACAGAACATGATGAAGCACGGTTGTTCATCAAAGTTGCACACTAAAGAAGAGAAAGAAGTCGCTAAAATGCTTCTGGAGTTTCAGCATTCAGAACCTCCCTTGTTGAATTGGGGTCGCAAGAGGAAAAGATCTGCAGTTCAAGATTGTTTTTCTCCATCTCTTGTTTTTCTGCAAAACCATTCGCGTCACACAAGAACGGTTATGAAGAAGGTGCTGCTGAAAACGGAGAACGCTTCCAGCCCTGATACACCTCTCTCCTTCCATCCCGATGAAAACCCTAATCTCTCCATAAAACAACAGTCTCCCAAAAAGGTATCTTCTTTTTTCTCACCTTTTGTCATGCCTTCTCATTTATTTTTACAAATGTTAATTATTATTTATTAATTCTTTTTAACAGAGAAATCAAATTCACTATATTTTTTCTTTATTTTCTTCTTTTATCACCAAATCTTTGGATCTTTCTTTTTCTTGAAATATTTCTACATCACAGGAGTTGGACTCAATTCAATAAAACCTTCATCTTATTTTATTTCTTCTAAATTATTATTTTTTTAACTGCAAAAAAAAAAAAACAATTTGATACAATCAGCAAATTTAACCACAATCTGTGATCAAACCTGCCAACAAATATCAGAATAAAAAACACAGTGCTCAAGCGCACACAGAACACCTCTCCCTACGAAAACACCCAGAGCTATGAATACATTTGAAATCTCCCTCCCTCTATAAACCGCTACTGACGGAAAAATAGGTCAAATTATTGTATAAAAAAATAGTTCAAATTACTCACTGCCCTTAAGAGGTGTAAATTTCTTTTAACAATTCTTGTGTTATTGTTACTAAGTATTTATGAATTTTATTGATTGATCTTTGTAAACAAACAAAAAAAAAACTTTGATGAGTGAGTCTTCTTTTTCAAATATATATTGTTTTTACATATAATACTTAGTTTAAAACCTTAAACTTACATTTTAATTTTTAAAAAATTAATCGAATGAAGAAAGAATATAATTAAAGAATCTCACGTAGAGTTTGTGAGTTTGAATTTCACTTTCTTTTAAGATAAGGTAAATGTAAAGGGTTTTCCTAAACGGTTGTCGCCATTCCCTCTCTTAAATTTTTTAGAAACGGAAGAAAATGATGAAATTACTTAATGATTAATCCAATTTCGTATTTTATTTTCATTCAACTCATATCTTGACCCAAAGGCAGGTTTGGATATGTATTACTCTTTGTTCCATTGATGGTCACAAGAGTGAATGATTTTTGGATGTTAAAAACCACTACAAAATATAGAAAAAAAATCTCACAAATTTGTCCATTTTTCTTTTTCAACCTCATTTACTAACTTTCTTTGATCATTTTTTTTGAGTTTAAATAAATATTTTTTCTTTTACTCTTTTAAATGTTATGTCCATTTATAATAATCAACACTATCTTATCGGTCATATAATCTTTTTTTACTTCTTCTTTGAATTCTCTTTTTTTCTTAAAAATCTAATACCTTTTCTCCTAAGTTCAACGTTACAAATATCAATTCTAATGTTCTATCGGAATCAAAGGTCATTGACAACCTCAACGACTTAACTTCTAAATTTACCTCTCTCCGGAATTAGCTTGGTGGATAAGATGAAGAAAATTAGGGAAATAGGAGGTTATGAAAGAAGAATTTACAAATTTATAGATTTTTTTCTTATATTTTGTGATGATTTTTAATTTCCTAAAAATTATCTACTCCCATAATCATTAATGAAATCAAAAGAGTAACATGTAGGTTCAAATATTCAAACCAAAACGTATAGAGTTTAATTCTTTGAGGATGAAAATAAAACTCAATTTTATATGATTGAGTTCCAAATATTTTAATATTTATAAAGATGAAAAATATATTTTAACTTATCATTTAAGTTTTAAAAAATGTCATATAAGTTAAGTTATTTGGTTCTCTCTTTTTAGTTGCCTCATTTTGTCATTATTTCTGTTTTTGGCAATTTATTGAATTTTTGGATTCCATCGGTAGATAGAGTTGCCTCATTTTAATCTTTTGTTTAATCGGAACAGCAGTTGTACAGTGTGAAGCTTTTCTACGCCAAGGCGAAGGCCTTCAATTTGAAGTTGAAAGCAAAAAAACAAAAAACAAGAGGTACTCTATTTTAAGAAGAATGATTCTACCATAAAAACCATCATCTTCAAAACTATAAAAACTATTTTTTTTAACCGAAAATAAGAGCCTAAAACACATTTTATCTTCATATTAATTTTCTTTATTTTTTATTAGAATCTTCATTTTTTTAATCAGAAAAAGGTATATATATAAAAGGGCACAAAAGGTACCCTAACCATCCTTTTTTTAACGATCCTTTTTTGTTTCCCTGTTACCTTTTGGACTTTTTTCTATCAAGATTTTACTCGTCATTTTATGTTGAAAAAAGTTTAATGGAGATCCTAAATCTTTATGAAACACTTTAAAAATAATAAAAAACATATATGATATAATTTTTTATGCAATATGAAGAGAAAGATACAGAAAAGTAAGAGATATTGGTGGAGTATTTAAAAGAATGAAATGCTGTATTTGTGTATTATTAATTTATTACTCACTTTTATCATCTGTGATGGTGGTCACCAATTTTCATTTTGATTTACAGCTAATTAATGGCCAAAAAAGTGAACCCACTTTGGAATTTGGCGGGTCAATGCTGCAATCGGTTCATGTCAATGGTTCAGTCAACCCTTCCGGTTCGAAGGCTCAAAATGAAAAGCTTCTGATGATGCCTTTTCAGAATCAGATTTCTGGAGCAACCCAAAGTGAGAGATTTCTTGTGTCTGGCCATCCAACGACGTCGTTGCAAGTGCCATTAACTTCATCTAATGGATTGGGCCACGAGGCCCATCTGGCCCATCCTGGTCTAAACACCAACCCAGTAGAGTTCACCCAAATAAACTCGTCTCAATCTCAACCGTTGGATGAGGCCACAGCAAACAGGGAATTGAATAGAGCCCTTGCAGCTGAAGCAAGACGGAGGAGGATTCTGATTTTCAGGCTAAAGTACAGCCAAAAATCACGTAATGATTATAGGTGACAACATAGGCTTATTTTGCCTTTTATTCTTTTAGAATTTTAAATATGAGTGCTTAGTGTCAAAGATAACAACGTAGGGTATTTACAAAAAGAAGGATAAAGAACATGTAGGATACTTGATTGTGTCTTGCTACGATTGGGATTGCCACATCTTGTGCCAATCTTAACTGTTTTTTTTTAAATAATACGTTGAATCCTTTTGCTGTGAACAAAATTGAGTGAATAGATAATTTAGTTTATGAGATTGTATCTATTTTGCATATTAGTCTCTAACTTAATGTTAAATTCAAAATAATTCCTATCTTTGCATAAGAGTTGCAAAATAGTCCTTCCGTTAAATTTTAAAGTAACGTCATTAGTGTGGTCAATTTTAGTGCCACGTGGACTATCCAACGTGACACTAAAGGATGACGTGGTATGACACATGGACGTGTCTCTTAAAAGATGTCACGTCATTTGATGATAACAAAATGAATAAATAGGCAATTTAGTCATTGACTTTGTACCCATGTTGCATATTAATCCCTAACTTAATGAAAAATTCAAAATAGTCTCTATCTTTTGCATAAGTGTTGCAAAATAGTCGCTAACTTAAAAGATGTTAGAAATCTTGTTTAAAGTGTCAATGCATTGCAAAGGTTATGCCTTGCACGATTTTTGGCGGCGCAGATTTCTTCTTGGATTTCTTGTCATCTTTTGATTCCTCTGATTTTTTCTCTTCTTCTTTCTTTTCTTCTTCATTTGCTTTTTCTCCTCCACTTTGTTTTCCTCTGGTTTTTTCTCTTCCTATTCAAAACACAAAAAAAAAAAATCAAAACTCGGAATGATACATTGATGGTAATTGAAGAAAAAAAAAAGAGACAAAGAGAATGGTTATGCATACCTCGCCCATTGGTGTTGATGGCTACAAAGATAAGGTTGTTGCTGTTGATTTTTGGTTCTTTTTATTTGTGCAAGTGTGTGTGGGTTCTTTTTCGTATATATGTCTCAATTGGTTCAGAACTATCAAATTTGAAGAAGCCACTCATTCTATCATCATCAAATGATGTGGCATTAAAATTGACCTCACTAACAGTGTTACTTTTAAATTTAACGGAAGGACTATTTTGCAATACTTATGCAAAAAATAGAGACTATTTTGAATTTTTCATTAAGTTAGGGACTAATATGCAACAGGGGTACAAAGTCAGGGACTAAATTGCCTATTTACTCGTTTTGTTATCATCAAATGACGTGACATCTTTTAAGAGACACGTCCACGTGTCATTCTTTAATGCCACGTTGGATAGTCCACGTGACATTAAAATTGACTTCATTAACGACGTTACTTTTAAAATTTAACGAAAAGATTATTTTACAACACTTATGTAAAAATAAAAATTATTTTGAATTTAATATTAAGTTAGGAACTAATATATAAAATGGATACAATCTGAGAGACTAAATTGCCTATTCACCCGGAAAAAAATATATGTAGGATTGAATTTTCTATTTTGGAAAATTTGAGAGAGATTTGGGATTCTTAATTTTGTGATGAATTAAATTTAGAAGAGATCGTGAATAAAATGAGATTACGGTACTTTGTTTACCAGTGAGAGCATTTCATGGTTGTTACTTTTTTATTTTTATTTTTTATTGACGATGGACTTTTTTTCTAATTAAAACAGAACTTATCTATTTTGCGCACAAAATATTTTTTTAGAATGATATTAAGGCTAACAGAACAGTTGTACACTTTTCATGATTTCTTCAGTGTAATTATAACATTAATTTCAATAGAATTCTTCTATTTATTTATCTTTTAATGTATCCTTTAAACATTGGTTAGCAAGATTATTTACTTTTTTTTTCCACAAGGAAAGCCTTCGGCCTTAGAGTACTTATAGAGCATTAGAGTGGAACTTACATTTTACCTTATCCAAAAAGATGACTAGAGCCGTGGAGGCTTTCTCATATGCGACAGTCTACCTTACTTTAGGTTATTAGGAATGTCAAAATCTTATGAATGCAAAACATTTTTCTTTTAATTTTTCAGTGAAATAAAAAAAAATATTACATCAATAATAATCTTTTATTCCATTCATTATGCAATATAAACAATGTCACACGTTTCCTTTTTTTAATCGAAATAATAGAATTAAATGTGATATATAAATTTGATTACACTTAAGAAGAATAAATTGTAGCATAATTAATTTGATTTTTTATTACTATTAAAAGGTTAATTTTTTTAGTAGGTAATTTATATCTAAAATTAATTATACAATGAAAAGTAATTTTTGTTTTGCTTCTTGAACAAAACAATGTGTTTCCATTGCATATGTATCTCAAAATAGACAATGATAACATGTTTTTGCTATGTAACATGCCACAACATATGTTAGGAGTGAGACGTTGATATATAACATAAATGTGTTTTTGTTATATAATATACACATTGGATCAACGAGTCTAGTCTAGTTCAATTGGTTAAAAATTAAGTGTGGATTGTTGATAAATTACTTACTACCTTTATTTGATTTTTATGAATAAAAAATACACATTACAAATATGTTTGTATTGTGTGTAAAGTGTATTATTCTTAAGTCAATGAAAATGTATTTCTATTATATTATTATATAAGATGTTTCTTCTCATAAAATATGTCTTATATATATGAGAACATACCATATGAGAGGAAAATATTATATATATATATAAAAGAGTAAGATGATTAAATTTATATTATATAACTAAACATGAATCATTAAGATATAGTTTGATTCTCTCATTCTCGTTCACGTTTCCACTCATGAGATATGCCTTAAATGTGAGAGAAAAATATATTATATAAAAGTGAGAGAATTAAATCTGAATCATATAATCAAATATGAATAATCAAGACATAATATTATATATGATCACTTAAAATCATGTGACTTTTTTACTTTAAATTTTACTTAACCATCTATGTATGTTTATACACAATCATAAAAAACATGAAGTGAAGAAGTAAAATATACTATCCTCTCTTTATCATTATTAGAAGGTTCAAATTAAAAATATAATTTAGTAATTTTATATGATTTAATATAAAAATTTTCATGCATTAATTATTTTTTACAAGAAGGTTCTTCATTAATATGGATTCTAGAATGATGTGACAGTGGAAAAATATAATCCATTAATGTTTGTTAAATTAATTAAAAATAAATTTAATATTCTTAATTAAATTAATTAATATTTTTAATTTATAAGAATTAATTAATTGAAACTTATAATAAAAAAATAAAGGAGCATATACTTAGAGTTATATGGCGTTGGTGGTGTCTCCCATGCATCCCCAATACCGAACATAGAATTCTAGATAAGCCAACCTTTCTTATTCATACACTTAGATTATAGAACAATGAACAATCTGGTCTACGAGGAACATATCAAACAATTCAAAGGTAATTAATTAATACGCTTAAAACTTAAAAAAGGGATACGAACATCACCAAAAATATAGGAGAAATAGGTAGAATGGAAAAAAGTAGAGACAGACATATATAGATACATGACTACTAGCAGGAAATTTAGTAATTAAAACAAGGTAGTGATGAACCATTTACTGGTCCTAGTAAGCTTGTTCCCCCTCCTCAACCTCCTCCTCATCGTACTCATCCTCATCAGCAGTAGCATCCTGATATTGCTGGTACTCTGCCACCAAATCGTTCATGTTGCTCTCTGCCTCAGTGAACTCCATTTCGTCCATTCCTTCACCAGTGTACCAGTGCAAGAAGGCCTTGCGCCTGTACATTGCAGTGAATTGCTCACTCACCCTTCTGAACATCTCCTGAATTGAGGTGGAGTTTCCAATGAAAGTGCACGACATCTTCAAGTTCCTCGGAGGGATGTCACACACACTCGACTTAACGTTGTTGGGAATCCACTCAACGAAGTAGGACGAGTTCTTGTTCTGCACGTTGATCATTTGCTCGTCCACTTCCTTGGTGCTCATCTTTCCCCTGAACATGGCTGATGCTGTCAGGTAACGGCCATGGCGGGGATCGGCGGCACACATCATGTTCTTGGCGTCCCACATTTGCTGGGTGAGTTCGGGGACAGTGAGGGACACGTACTGCTGAGACCCGCGTGAGGTGAGAGGTGCAAACCCCACCATGAAGAAGTGGAGACGTGGGAATGGGATCAGGTTCACTGCTAGCTTCCTCAGGTCGGAGTTCAGTTGTCCAGGGAACCTCAAGCAACAGGTCACTCCACTCATTGTTGCAGATATCAGGTGGTTCAGATCACCAACTGCAACCAAAAGATTAACATTAAGAGTGTATTTGATAAGGTATTTCAATTAGTTTTTATCTTTTTTACTAGTTGAAAAATTTGTTTTATTATTTGATAATTAAGTTTCTTTTAGTAGTTTCTAGCCTAAATTAACCAAGTTATTGTTGGTTACATGGCTAATTAATTACTTGGGGGTGGTGGAAGGGAATTCTGGCTATGGGAAATTTTACATGATCTTAAATTATGATACATGGTCTTGGACAATCTTCACATGATACATAATTGAGTCTTAGATACTTATGTAGTCTCATATTTATGTAACTGTTTCAAATTGCTAAATGTTTGAATGTGTGCAAAAATGAATGCAGGGAATCCGGATCTGAGTGGGAGTCAGTCGAATCTTTATCTGACAGTTTTACGGTAATTGATTGTGTGAAAAAACTTTATCCACATTTTCCAATTGTTGAACATGTGAATGCATGGAGAAATCCAAATCCAAGAGGGAGTGGTACTTACAACTAGGAGTGGTGAGTTTTAAGGTCCTGAAGCAAATGTCATAGAGTGCTTCATTGTCAAGAACCATGCACTCATCTGCATTCTCCACTAGTTGGTGAACGGACAAAGTAGCATTGTAAGGCTCCACAACCGTGTCAGAGACCTTTGGAGATGGAAAAACAGAGAAAGTAAGCATCATTCTGTCCGGGTACTCCTCCCTGATCTTCGATATCAACAGTGTTCCCATGCCAGAACCCGTGCCTCCTCCAAGTGAGTGACACACTTGAAAACCTGATCGAGAAAAAGGACTCAAAATGAACATACATGAAACTCAAAACCATATAATTTACCCATAGTGAAGCTGCGTTATTGTTTCAGGTTGTACTCATACAAAATCTTCTGATGTGCGAAAATACATTGTTTGAGGTGTAGTTATAAGGTTGGTTAGGTGTTAAAAGAAAAAAAGAAAGAAAGAATAATGTCATAGATTATCGAAATAAAGAAACATTGTTTGAGGTGGCACTTGTAAATTCATGTACTATAGACTGTAGTGAACAATTGGTCTTTCTAAGATCGACATTGAGATAAAGATTTTGATTCACTTTTGTTACCCTCAACTTAATTTCCAATTTACAAAAGTAAAACCACATTGTCGGTGCTTACTAATTGTTACACTATCAAAGTCATGCACATATAATTAGGGGAAACAAATAAGATATTTATTTAATATTCAACGAGGCATGATAAAGTATGGCCACGTGGTCCCTTCCTGTTCTCCCACTACACGGGTCAAGTGTCAACTTCAGCGAAATAACATATGGGCTCAAACAACAAAAATAATGAAGCATCAATTATTGCAGCAGAAAGCCGACACCATAAAAAGAAAAGAAAATGAACCTGATGCAGTGATAGTAGTACTAACCAAGTGAGTTCCAGAAGCCAGATCTAGTAGCGTTCTTTTAATTATTCTAATAGATCTATAGTAATAATGATTAATCAGCACATAAGCACAAAAAGAAACTCCATATACATGATGATGAGTGAATGAAAATATAATATTATATTAATTTGTACACGATAGTACGTACCTTGTAAGCAGTCACAATTCTCGGCCTCTTTGCGAACGACGTCGAGGACGGAATCGATCAACTCGGCACCTTCGGTGTAGTGGCCCTTGGCCCAATTGTTGCCGGCGCCGGACTGGCCAAAGACGAAGTTGTCGGGCCTGAAGATCTTGCCGTATGGGCCGGATCTGATGCTGTCCATGGTGCCGGGCTCCAGATCCATGAGGACGGCCCGGGGAACGTACCTTCCGCCGGAGGCCTCATTGTAGTAGACGTTGATCCTCTCCAGTTGGAGATCGGAGGCCTCGTCGCCGGTGTACTTTCCGGTGGGGTCGATGCCGTGTTCGTCGCATATCACTTCCCAGAACTTGGAACCGATTTGGTTCCCGCATTGCCCACCTTGCACGTGCAATATCTCCCTCATTCTTGTGGTTATTTTCGGGTTCTGATATGAAGCGCAGATTCAATACATTTATATTTGCCTCTCTCTCTCTCTCTCTTTCTCTCTATATATATGGTAATTATGGGATCTGAGAGAGGGTAATAATGGAAGGGCGAGTGTAGGTGGTGTTCAGGCGCCAACTGTACCAGCGCATAACTGTCCCTCTCAACCTCTCTTCCATGTATTTCGCTAGCTCTATCCTTGGATACGTATGTGAATCCAATGTTATCTTTTATCGTATGTATACACTCTATACTATATACTATATTATATATATACACCACACGACTCTTATCAATACATAAGAGAAAATCTGATAATCGAATATACACACATTAATTTGCTACTTATAAATTCAGGAGAAGGAGATGGTATTCCAGTTTACGATTTTGGTTTCTTCTCTCCCTTTTTCCCCTGTTTCAAATTACAGATGTTACTTATTTAAAAGTTTTGGTTATTAAACAAGTTCCTCAAGATTATGCTAACTAAATTGCAGGGTACTTTAATACTTTTCACCTATAACAATGTAACTAAAAAACAATCTCACTGTTTTGATCGATCCTTATAATGCATTAATTAAAGAAATGAGATAAAACAATTTTCAATGGATTAATTTAGTAATTATCCACATTTTGAAAATTTATTTTTGAGGCAGAATTTTTTATAGACTAATATGATAGTATTTAGTATTTAAAATTTATTTAATGGTCAAAATTAATTATTAAAAGATTAACTCATCAAATTATGAATAACTAACTTGAGGGTTCATGTTGGACTTTCTTACTAGCATTTTCGTTAGCTCACTATCACTTTTAACTTCTCTTAAAAATCTGTCTTAAATCTGTCAATTTTTTTAAGGCAATATTTTCAGTTTTTTTTTTTACTGACAGTATAAGAATTTGGAAAATTTATTTTTAAAGTATTAATCAGTTTATGTTTTATAACAATAATTACATATACTTGGGTAGTTGAGTTATCATTCGTCAAAATTTATAACTGCTACTGAAACATTCATGACTATTAATATATGCTCTATAGATTTGATTATATTTATTTATTACAATACGTATAGAATGGATTTATTCAAGACAAATTAATAAGGGCCGGTGTGGGAGACATTCACTTGCA
This sequence comes from Glycine max, assembly GCF_000004515.6. Taxonomy (NCBI): domain Eukaryota; kingdom Viridiplantae; phylum Streptophyta; class Magnoliopsida; order Fabales; family Fabaceae; genus Glycine; species Glycine max. Next base: position 41,344,641 of record NC_038253.2, read on the forward strand.
GGAAAGGAATTACGTAATACTTGTAATACTAACAAGTATCAAATAGTTTTAAAACTATAAAAAAAATCAAAAAAATGCCATACAAGGAAGAAAAAGTATCATTAACCATTGGTTTAATTACTTATTTAATCTATATAATTTTTAAAGTTATCCATTTTAGTTCCTGTAATTAATAAGTTGATTTTTTAGTACCTAAAGTTTAATATCTTTAATTTTTGAAATTTATATTTTAATTTCCAAAAGTTTTTGCCATTAAAAGTTTTTAATTTTGATAAGGATCCTCTTAGAATTAAAATATAAATTTAAAAAATTTAAAGAATTAAAATATAAATTTAAAAAATTTAAAGATTCATTTATTAATTATAAGGACTAAAATAAATAAATTTAAAAATTATAGAGAATATAATTAAATCAAAACAATTAATTAAAAGGATTAATTAAGCACCGAAACTTTGGTGTTTTGGTGTCACATTGTATAGTAAAAGAAATTAACATTATAAATACATGTTTCACTAGTAAGAAATACAAATAATTACATGATTATTATTATTATTTTTATCATATATATGATTTAGATTTATAATTATGGTATTATTAAAATAATTATTATTATATAAATATATATACACACACTGAAGTCATGCATCATGCATGATTAAATAAAGAGAGAAAAATACACTGTTAATGAATGTAATTTTTTGTTATATTATCTTTTAACCATAAATATCATATGATAAGTTTATTAATTTCATTAATAAACTTATCAAGAATAAATTTTAATTGGTTGATATAATATAAAATAATGTATACCCATTAAACTCACAAATAAAACTTAATTAGTTCATGTATTATATTTTTTAACGTTATTATTAAGGTGTGAGAAAATTTTCGATTATATTTTATATAAATATATTAACACTTTTTTCCTATCTTTTATATGAAGAGTGTCAGTAATACACTCTAATACATTTTTTTAACACATTATCTATTTTTGGTTAGAATTGGCTAAAAAGTATATAATCATAAGTGAAATATATTAAATATGAAATGAGACTTGAAAATTATGTAATTTCTAAGAAATCTCAACGAAGGATAGAGAGTGTATTTAAAACAGTATAGTATATTAAAAAAAGTGTTATTAACATTTTACCTTTTGCATAAATTCGTTTAGCTAATTTGAGCTATTAATATTGCATGTCTCTCAACCGTAAAATTTTTACTTACTACTTTGAGTTGATGAAGATTCTTGCATTCGATCATGTGCTTTATGACATGTTGTGCAATTGAGTAACTTGTATAAATACATCCTTGTCCCATCTCCCATAATTAAAATAGAAAATAATTCAATCATATTATGTCACGGAAAATTAAGAAACGGTGCATGTGTGTACGTACTCCATTATTGTTTTATTTTGACCGATTGTTTTATTGTATTATTATACTAGTTGGAAACCACGTGGTGTGCACGTGGCTACCGACGTTTGTCTGCATTGATGGGGTAAGGTGATGTTCTCCAATTTAACATTTTGAAATATTAACAAAGATTTAAATATTTTTATATATTCACCTTAATCTTATGTTCTCTCTATATATATATCTATACCAAACGCATTGATTTGTAACCAAGAAATAGACTTAGGATCTATCATTACGTTAACTTTGAAGTGAATTGTAGAACCATTAATCATTTAATCCGTTCAGGATGTCAGAATTAATAGCGATTACGTTAACTTTGAGTTTAATTTTTACAAGGAAGGTGCTAGCTAATAAACGCGCCGTTGTTAATGTCGTTGCTAGCTAGGTTGCTCAGCAATGAAATGTCTCATCTTGCTTCACCATATTTATGGTGAGATTAAGAAATTTCAATCAAATACAAAGGAAGTTATCTGCGTGATTGCATCCAAACGCTAGTTGTGACTTGTGAATGGGTGAATTTCTATTGGCTCATAACGTAGAGTATGTTTGGTTCAAATTGAAACCAATTAAAAGACAAAAACAAAAAGTGAGAAAATTAAAGTTATAATGAGTTGTTTTGCTATTAATATGGAAAAAGCGATTTGATTTTCTTTAAAGCACGTAAAACCAAACATACTGGTAGTTCTGGCATCTAACACAAGTTGGGATCGAAAGTTGAAATGTGAAATTCTTTTTTTGAAGGGTGAAATGTGAAATTCTTATCATGATTTTTTTTTTTTAATTTTAACTATAAAAAATATTTTTATATAAAATTTTGTAAATGGAAATAAATAAAATAAGGTGATCGTATTTTTGTAATCAAAAGTGAAAATAAAAAATGAAAGTAGAAAACATTTTTGCAAATCAAATGATACTTTATAAGCGTTATTTGATTTAAGAAAGCATTTTTTGTTTTGATTTTTAACTAGAAAAATGTCACATGATTTTAATTTCATTTCTTCTTTTTAAAAGTTTATATATGCAAAATACAGTGAAAGCAAAAAATGAAAATAGAAAAGAATAAAAAATGGGTCTATGACCTTGAGCAACCTCTAGAATTTGACGAGGTGATGTCTTTTTGGCATTCAATTCACACCCCAACCAAGTCTATTAATTTTTTCCACATTGTTGTTGCCATCGCCACCCATGCTGCCCCTTTCCAAACAAAACCATGGCTTCAAGTCGTGATCTCAAATTTTTAATAGGTGATAGTTTATGAAGTATTACTTTCTCCAAAGTCTTATGTGGTCTGTTTTTAAACTACTAATTTACTGTTTACTCAAATGCTAACATTATGCCATAATTTTCTCTAAAGAGTGATGTTAATGTAATGCATAATTCTTCTGCCAGCAGCAACATATTCGTGTAATCTAACGTGTTGTATGATGCCTGCATGAATTGCTTGCTCAAGAGAAGACACAAGCATCAAGTTCAGTACATGAGGAGGTTGACCTTGACGAGTTAATGTATGTATGCTTTGCAAACTCTTCAACCTCATCTTATATGGAGAATTCAGGGAACCGAGGGTGATTTCTTAGGCAAAGTCACAGGAAGTGAAAAAGTGATTTGTCACTTCAACCATAAGGAGTTCTATAGATGCAAGTATGTTATTGACTTAAATATTATTCCTTGTGGCTCATTATCTTTCTCTGTCTCTTAATTTCTGACATGCATGGTTACATGTGCCTGTTGTTGTATTAATTTCCAGGATAATGGATAAGCATTTAAAGTCTTTCACCAAAGCATATTGATACGAAGTTCATCAAGCTTGATGCAGAGGTCAGCATGAACCATTCTATGGAGATGATTTTGGAGTTTGCTAAGGGATTGAGTCAATGTAACTGTTGTAACATTGGACATATTATCTTAATGCAACTGTTTATCTTGGTAAAGAGATTGAATGAAGTTCACAATTGAAAATAAATTTCAGAATGCACCATTCTTTGTTACAAAACTGGCTATCAAGACTTTACCTTGCGTCATACTGTTCAGGTGAGGCCTAAATTTGTAATTGATCAATTGGGTGTAATGTTTATCTTCTTCATATCCATTTGGATTTTGGGCTTGTATAATCCATAGCAATCATATAGAAGCTATACTACGCTGCAACTGTTGTATGAATCTGTCCCCTTAGGAAATTGCTAACGTTTCTCCCACCCAAGGGGTATCAAAAGTTAGAACTTCATTTGTAACAGAGGAAATTGATATAGATTTTCTAAAATGGATTTTATTATTGTTCATTGTGAGTGCATTAGAAGCCACTAAAATTGGGCCAGGGCTTGAATGGTACCAAACTGTGAGTGCATGAGAGAAAGGGAGTATGCATGAAATTAGAGCACCAAACTTCATTATCACCGTTAAACCAAACTTCATTATCATATTATTTCATTGTTACATCAAAATATAAGATTACACAATTTTAAATGAAATGCCAATTTAAAAGATCATGTCAAGGTAATTTTTCAAGTAGTATAAAGTAAGTTAGTTATAATAAAAAAATGAAAAAAAATATTTGTATGAAATAATATTTCCAACTACATATTTTATTAAATATTTGGAAGGTCATTAAGGTTAGTTTTGGATGACTTGGAATTGTTAAAAAATCAATTGTAACATTGAAATATTCATTGCCAATATTCCTGCACGTAACTAATTTCTCTCTCCTAGTATTGCAACTTTATATATTTTTAATTATAGGAAATACATTTTTCATATAAAGATATAATAATTTATTTTTTTCCTTTTTTATTAAATCATTTTAGACTTTAGTATGCAATTAATATCTTAATTTGGTTTACATAATTTTCATCATAATGATATTTTTTTTAGAAAAATATGGTTTTAATCCCTATACTTTCATTGAATCTTATTTTTAGTTACTAAATTTTCATATCTTGTTTATAGTCCTTCCTGGTAAAATCTTTACTAGCAATGTTAACTTGTGCTCTAATGTTATTAACTTATGTCCAACGTGACAAATTTGTAAAAGGTAAGGGTATTATTTGTTTTAGAAGGGAGTAACTTTCGGACTTGCATGTTAAATTATAATAGGTGAGGGTATTATTTATTTTAGGGAGCAAATGTTTCGGTTATAGGGATTTTTTGCAAAATGGTTAAGTACCAAAGTGTCACCATAGAAAAATATTTTTATATAAACTAAAGTGGCACCATAAGTATCACCGTTACAAAGAATACTAACACTACCAACCCGATGCACCATTGTATTAAATGGTTATAAATTTTTTTTTTGCATCTTTTTTAACTTTTGCATCTCTAAGACATTTCCCCATTATATATAATTACTAGTTCTTGCTTTTAACAACAACTTTTTCCCACACCTACATTGTCTTCATCTAGGGTGTGAAGAATGAGATGTGAAATTCGAACCACAGCTCCTACGTGCCGATGTAGTTTTTGAAAGTTAGGGTTTAATATATTTGGGAGAGATATCTTAATAATTTCTTTTAAAAAAATCAATTCCCCATATGATTTTAATTTTTTTTAAAAAAACATATTGTTTGTCATGTTAAACACAAGTTAACACTTAGTGAAGATTGTGTGAGAAAGGATTAAAAATATTTTATTTTTTTTTGTAAAATTTAGGAACTAAATTAGAGAATATGAAAGTTTAGGGACTAAAAATAAGATTTGATGAAAATATAGACACTAAACATATTTTTCCTATTTTTTAATATATAAAGTTATATCTCTTATTTTTTTTTTAAAAATAGTTTAAATTCATTAACAGTGTCCACATATAAAGATAATGAATTCATTCCTTTTATTGTAAAAAAAATGAATTCAATAATTTTAATAAATAAAAAATCAATAAACTTAGCATAACTCATGTAGAGGCAATGAGATTTTACCATATGGTTAAATAAAAATATAGATTCAAACGGAACAAAGCTATAAAAATTTTGAGCATTGGAGAAGAAGTCATTGTTATTGTTCTCCAGGTGCTTTTCTTATCTAACCTTTAACTATGATTCAGATAATCACATAATGACTGACAAGTTTCATCTTGAACAAGGAAAATCTCTAACCATAGAATAGACTATTTTTTTCAAAGGCTGAGACACATCATGCTTCCGTTCCTTCTTAAATCATCATAATATTAAATATTTATTTAGTGTGTGACGGAGGGAGATATGACTCATATGAGAGGACAAACAAAAGAGAAAATGGATGCAGCGGGTTCGAGTTGTGGGGAGTAAGGCAAGTGGAGAAAATATTTTTTTTAAAAGTTAATTTACATATTTAATTCAGATTAATCAATTGAAATTATTTTTCTAATTTTAAAATAAATGAAAACTATTTATCTAAAGTGAATAAAGAGTATAATTTTTTTAGTTAATTAAAAATAATAATTATTAAGATTTAGTATTTTTATATTTTATTACATATATTTATGTGTTTTATTATAACTCTAATTATTAACTTTTAATAAAAAATTATAATTTAATTAATTCTTCATCTATTAAAGTAATAAATAATATGACATGTACGTGATAATCAAAATGTAATAATTTTTTTAAAAAAATACTATACTTGTATGTTGCAAAATGAATAAAATAAAAATAACAAAAGAGTGTATGAAAAAAAATGTATGAAATGTGCTATGTGTATTATATATGAAATTTTGACTTCAAGAGAGGGAAAGAATGAAACATTAAACATGGTAATAATTAAATCAATGGTGGAATTCAAAATAAGATAAATGTTTAAATTTTATAGGTCATTGAAAATGTGGTTGTTTAATCCCATTTTTACTTTGAATCAATTATATAAATCATTTAAAATGCATTTTTCTTAAATATTTTCTTATTAAATATCCATTACTAGTGGTTCAAGTGTCAAATATCAAAATATTAAATAAGGATATGATCTATAGGTGTTTTAATTATTTATATATAAAAACTCATCCAACATATATTTTCGTATTTCCCACGCTCGTTGTGGTAAAACACACCTTTCACGAAAAGACAAAGGAAATAGTTATTAGAAGTTGATCAACGTGTTAAATTCAACGATTGTGACGTCGTCGTTGTGTATCGGTTGACCAAGTGCTTGTTTAGTTCTAAAATAAACTCCTTGATATTAACGTAATTAATTTAAAACCAACTCTTAATAGCAATTACAAGAATCCAGTTAAACTTTTTACGTTAAATTAAATTAAACGAGTGGTAATAATAAACGATGAACGAAAAAAAATCATAAATTCATAATTTACGTAGCGTTACACCAAACTTAAGACAAATACTAGGACTATGGAGTTACGTGGAGTAAGTATAGTAAGAAAAAAATCATTGCCTAAAACAAACAAAACTGGACAAGGTAGGCACTGGGCGATACTATAGTTTTGTGCGTTTTCACGTTGGCTTTCTCTTTCATACGTAGCGCATGACACTCACACACTATCAAAGTTTGAAGCAGTCTTTGATTCCAATTACATTTCAACACTGTCACGCTTCATGCCCCGAAATTTCCTCTCCTTTCGGTTCCAATTACGCTCCTCTTATTTTAATTTCATAGTTTACTTGTCTTATTATTTATTTTATTTTATATGTTCCACAAGGATATTCAAAAAATTAAAAATTTCAACCACTCGAATATCCTTCATGAACCTATCTCATTCCATTTCAGTCAAAGCCAAACTCCTTAATCATCTCTTTCATTTTTGTTTGCCTTTTGTCTATTTCTTCCTCCTTGCCAATTCTTGTTCTGGAGTTTCCGTTTTGGACTTGGACACTCTCTGTCAATAGTACTAAATAGGTATGTTTCCATTGAAACACTTATTGGGGTGATGATATTCAGTGGATTGTTGAATCAAAACAGCTTTGGTTTGTTATGTTATTACTTTTTTTTTTCTCTCTCACTTGTCATAATAAACTATGCATGTCAATGTTATTGCTTTCATTCTTTATTTTTATTTTTTCTGTGTTTTGTTTACCATGTTATATAACTTAAAGATGCAAAGTCACACCTCTTGTGTAAATTGAAGTAGAAGTCGAATTTGTGCAGGCGTTGAATTTTTAGACAATAATGGGGTCTGTTTGCTCAGCTGGTAAGGCTGAGAAAAATAAAAACAAAGAGGTTGAAGGGAAAGCCTTGGGGAAGAAGCTTAAGAAGTTAAAGAGCATTGCAAAGGGGAAAGAAGATTCTTATTCAATTTCAAGGACTGGTAGAAAGCAAAAGAAGCTAAACTCCGGACTTTCAGGCGAATTCAAATTATCCACTCCTAGTCGAAAAGAAGGCAAAGAGGTGCTTTCCCTCCACTGATTTTTGTTTCTAAAGCTGAATTAATTTGTTAGAGTGGTAACAAAATATTATTCTCCTGAAACGTAGAGTAAACACATTTTTTTAAGATCTTGTGTGTGAATAAAAGTCAACAAATTTATTACACATAATAACTTGCAATTGGATGACCATGTAAAAAACCTTTACAAAACATTCTAATTAAATTCTTTTTTAAATTTGTAAGGGGCCTTCTTACTATAACAATGTTGTGTTAGGAAAAATAATTATATGAGATAATCATAAACACGTTTGCAAATGTATAAAGGATCAATTATGAATGAGTTGGAAGATTAATTACATTTATGCATTCCACTTTTGTTTTGACTGAAAGATATGTTAGCCAAATTATTTATTAAGGCAGAGTACCTGTTTTCATCCAGTAAACTAATAATTGAGGTTAGAGGCCTTAATAAGAACTTGTTCTGATTTTACATATTGATTATTTTGAAACATGAACTGATAGAAAACTTTTTTTTTACTGATAATTGTGAAATTATAAGCAGAATAAAATGAATCTATTGCTGCTTTTATTTGAGTTCAATGAAAGGCATCTCTCATTCTGTTATGGAGCCTTTGCATTGGAAATTTGATTAATGATGTCTCTTCTTTTCACAGAGCTCCCAGAGAGGCTCCTTTTGGGGAAGAGCTGGTGAGAGGGCAGTAGAAGTTCTTGACACACTTGGAAGTGGCGTGCCGAAGTTAAGCAATAGTAATGGGTTTGGCTCTGGAATGGCTCCTAGAGGGAATAAAATATCTATATTGGCATTTGAAGTAGCTAATACAATAAACAAAGGAGCAATCTTGTTTCAATCAGTTTCCGAAGAAAACATTCAGTTCCTTAAGAAGGAGATTTTACAATCAGAAGGGGTGCAACAATTAGTTTCAACTGATACAAAGGAGTTAATAGGTCTTGTTGAAGCTGACAAAAGGTCTTTTGCTTGTTTAGAGAACGGAGTTTTATATTCCCTTGGATGTATACATATTTTCCTTTCTCTAATGTTCTTTATCTCTGAATTTTTGGGGGAATCTGTAGGGAAGAATTCAATGTCTTCTCCCGGGAAGTTGTTAGATTTGGAAATATATGTAAGGACCCTCAGTGGCATAACCTAGAACGATATTTCTCAAGGTGACTTTGCTTGCTTTTAAATGTTGGCTAATGACAAGACTATGCTAACTCATCATGATTGAATTCTCAAATAATTACAAACATTTCAGATTACATTTGGATATCTTGGACAACAGGCAACCAAGGGTAGAGGCAGAAATGACAATGCAGGAATTGACCACTCTAGCTCAGAATACTGCTGTAAGCAATGATTTGTCTCCTTGGTTAACTGATGTCTGAGCAATGAGCAAAGCCGTTATGTCAATATTTGGGATATCTTATATGCATGCTGAATGGTTTTATATCGTATACTTTTCGGTATTACAAATATGCATTTTGTAGCATACAGGGTCGATGTATTTGTAACTGTTAAGTGTTTAATCTATGATTGAAGTTGATGTGCTTAAAGTTCAGTTTTATTCTTGAATTTTTCATTAGTTCCTTCTTTAAATAACTTTTTCTTTTTTCTACATAGGAATTATATCACGAACTAACTTCGTTAGAACGTTTTGAACAAGATTATCAGCACAAGCTTAAGGAAATGGAATCCTTAAATCTTCCTCTCAACGGTTAGTAACTTCACAATATAGTTTTCCCTAAAAAGTGTTTAATCTCATTTAACTTCTCTAAAATCTGATTCTAATTTATCCAAACAAGTCAATTAGATAACTTCTGTTGCGGTTAGTTGGAGTTGGTTATTAATTCTGTTCTTTTCCCTCCATCATATTCAGTGTACATACTATATATTCACATAGAAATCAATGAAACATGTGTTCTGCGAAATTTCCACTTCTCTTAATCTCAGTCTCAATAGCAAGAGAATAATATTCTTAATTTTTGGTCAGCCCGAGAGTTATCATTTTAGGTTGTCAGTCTTACACATTATCTGCAAATTATAATCTGCAGTATTTAACTGATTTTTGACAGGTCAATTTCTTTATAATTGTAGGGGACAGTCTCACTGCTTTTCAGATTGAAATAAAGCATCAAAGAAAGCTTGTTAGGAGCTTGAAAAAGAAATCTCTTTGGTCCAGAAATTTGGTTGAGGTATACGAGATTGTGATTCTAATAACTATTTTATAATTTATAGGAAGGAAAAGTTCGTCTCATTTGAAACTTTCATAATTTCAATCTCCCTGCATTCCCTCCATTTGAATAGATAAGTTTTGGATATCAATGGAGAAGTATTTTACATCAGTGGACTTGTTCCGTGCAATTACTTACTGCAGATAGTTGAAAAGCTTGTTGAGATCGTTACCCATATAGATCAAGCAATTTTGGAGTTCCTTGGAGATCATGGTATGAGATCATATCTAGTAGGAATTAAAAATTAATTATTATGTGTCTGTATGCATGCTCTTATGCACAAGGAATTCATTATATCAAGTAAGCTTGTGGTCTGAAGTCTGAACTTGCTTCATCAATCACATCCCTATTTTTTTTTTATAAAAAAAATGATAAGAAAATCACATTCCGTATTGTGGTATACTTGTTGCTCAAGTCTTCTCTGGCTCTAATTGCCTTGTGAAATCATCTTTTGAAATTTAAAGCAGTTTTTAATCATTTTTTCCACTGTATTTGATTTGATTTGTATTTTTCCGCTGTCTATTACTTGGGTTTCATTGATATACCATTAAAAAACATTGAGACATATATCTCTAGAACATTTTATGAAATTGTGGATTCTGGCAGGTGCAACCGCTGTCAAGCATTGTAATGGTTCTGAAAGACTTGGTGAAGCTGGCCTCTCACTGCACTATGCTAACATTATCAATCAGATAAACATGATTGTAAGTTTGTACCATGCTAGTGTAATTAAGAGTAACCTTAGCAAGTAGTTGTTGTTGCCAGAATAAAATGTGTGTTTCTAACTTGTATCAGGCATCTCGTCCAACCGTTCTTCCTCCAAATATAAGAGACACATTGTATCATGGATTGCCAAATAATATTAAGAGTGCACTTCCTTCCCGGATGCAAAGCATTGATGCTATGAAAGAGGTATGTCTTCCCAGCACTGCTAGCTTCATGATCATTGGAGTTTTATTTCTTGATCTTTGATTATGCTAAATGCAAATTTTCTTTAGCTCTCCATCACTCAGGTCAAAGCTGAAATGGACAAGACTCTGCAGTGGCTCAATCCATTTGCCACAAATACGACCAAGTAAGATATTTTGTAAATTTAAGAAACTCGATATCGGTCCCTAATTTTTAAATAATTATATATATATTTTTTGCATTGATGTATCTTGCAGAGCACATCAAGGTTTTGGATGGGTTGGCGAATGGGCAAATACATGGTGAGTTTTTGTTTCATATTTTTGTATGGAGAATTGTATGAATATCATTATTGTTTTTATGCTTAAATATATATAAGGTCTCTTATAAATGATTGAATTTTGTTTTTGATCCCTAATAATTTTTTTGTTCTTTTTTAGTATATAATTATTAAAAATTTTGTTTTGGGTCTCTATTGATAACGTTGAATAAATCAGTTTGTACAGTGACATAATATTAATATTATTTACCTGATGATAAAAACTTAACAAAAATTTTAAAGTATGAATAATGAAAAAATTTATTAAAGATTGAGAGCAAAATTCTATTATTTGTTAGCGACTAAACATATTTTAAGTCTTGTTTTTATGGAGGACAATTGAAGTTAGCAGTATGATTTGTGGTAATTTTGTTGCGGTTTTCAGCAATGAGTTTGGAGAAAATATGGCCAGAGAAAGTAACCTGATTCGCCTCCAAACACTTTACTACGCTGAGAAGCAAAAGATGGATTTTTACATAATCGAATTGTTGACTCACCTTCACTATTTGGTTACATTTGTAAGATACAGACACAATACCATGAGGCCAATGCCAACAAGAACTTCTCCTAGGCGACTTGATTTTCAATCAAACATGTTGCAATTTATATCTTTAGACAGTATTAACAAGCCTTTGGGATCTAAACTTTCTCAAGAGGATAAAAGATTATTAGAAGAGGTAACTATGAGGAAAAGAAGCCCTGGAGTTAGCAAAAGCGAGAATCTTGAAGTAACCAAGAAAAGAAGTGCCAAAGTTTGGCATCATAGCAATAGTGTAGGAAGTTCACCTGTTACTAGAGAAGGCTTGGAGCACCAAAGATCTAATGTTTTGGATATTATAGATGGGCTATAAGATAATACTAATAGCTTGGTCAAATTTTTACATCTCAATACCGACGATAAACTTCATTTACTTATTTACTTTTCAAGTTACTTTTGTATTGGAAAGCAAGATAGAACATTTTAGTCTTTATTTGATGTTTCTGATAGATAGTTGGGAAAAAAATGTTTGCGTTATTTTAACGTTAAATTTCTTGATGTAGATTTCATCCACATTTACTTTCTTAAAAACTAATGCCAGAAAGTTAGTAAATGAACAAAAATGATGAACTGCATGATGAAAGAAATTGGTATTTTAATCACTTCACACATCCTATTTAAGTTTTTCCTCGCAAACTGTTATTCCCAATAAGCATCTTTTTATGAATTGAATTTAATTCCTTCACAAATTTAACATCTTTAATAAAGATTCTTTGAATCTTTGACCATCACAATTTATTACTATTCTAGCTCAAGTGTTTTTCATGTAGGTTTGGTTCAACAGAAAGAACTCTCAAAAATTTTATTTTTGTAAAAAAAAATTATTTCTATACAAATAAAATCTAAAAACTCAAATTAAATTTTATAACTAAAGCAAAAATTTATTTCTATCCGAAAAAAATGATCTTAGAATCCAAAATAATTTATAATTTCTTCCCCTCTAAGTCAATCTAAAATAATTTTGATTATATTATTATTACAAAAGATCGTATTCCAACCCACTCATGTGTGAAACCTTACACGACCAATCCTTTAACTTTTATTATTTAAAATCATGTCCTTCAGATTGGTTAAAGGTTGAGTGCCCCAGTGTCGTAACCAGGCTGGGAGGACACCTCTCTCGCAGATTTCAGTGCGAGCTTTTGCCACTCATCATATCCCATTAACTGCCTGAAGGATCAAGCCTGCTAACTCCCAAACTTTCTATTCTTATAGGAGCTAATTTAATTATCTGTTACGATATCCGTCGATGTGGGACTGAAACATAAATACTCACATTGCCTACTACCACCCACTACTTGACTTAATAAACAACACCTATGCACTGTTATCAGCCACTAAAACACTTAAATTAGTTCCTCACTTAGATTCTTTCTATTAGACTATTACTGTTAGATGAAGTTTGTTACTAATTTAGTTATTTTCCCTCCATCATATTCAGTGCACATGCTATGTATTCACATCAGAAATCAACGAAGTGTTTGTTTCTGCATAATTTACATTTCTCCTAATATTAGTCTCAACAACAAGAGTCTTTTGTTAATTTGATTAATATATATTCTTTTTGGTCGTCTTACAAGTTATCATTTTACTAGAAATCATAGCGGGAATGTATTAGAAATTGCTGTACAAGACTAGAAGTGTGTTGGTAACTCTTTCATCTAAAAGCTTTATTTTGTTAGCATTCTTTAATATGATCTCTGTTTATGATCTTCCTAACTTCTAAAGCAGTTTTTCCTCTTAATCATTTTTGCTGTTTGGATTGGCATGCTGGTTAAAAGGATTAGGGAAATCAGTAAGATCACGTGAAACCTGAACCACTTTTGTTGTTTGCTGTGTTCTGATCATATATGTGCAAAGTTTTATTTGAATCTTTCTGCTATCTATTACTTAGATTTCAATGAGACTTATCTCTAGAAAATTGCTTTTGATCATTAAGATTTTATGAGATTGTGGATTCATGGTAGGTGCATCCACTGTCAAGCATAGTAAGGATTTTGCAAGACATAGTGAGGCTGGTCGGGCTTTACACTATGCAACATAATCGTGATTGTAAGTTGTGCCATGCTAATTAGGAGTAACCTTAGCAAGTGTCGCAACCAGGCTGGGGTAGGCACCCCACTCCCATATATGATGCTAGATATCACCACTCATTATATCCCATTAACTGCCTGAAGGATCATGACTGACCAATGCCCAAACATTTTTCTATTATAGGATCTAATTTAGTTCTCTTCTATAATATCCTTCAATGTGGGACTGATACATGAATCCGCACATTGGCTGTTATTTCCCACTACTTTACAGCCACATACAAAGTGTGCTTTTAGGAACTAATTAAGCAATCAAAGACTAATAACATGATCAAATTAATCCGTTAAAAAGTTCTTTAAACTGTGGCTCTGATATTGGCAATAATTTGGCACAAACTCATGTGCCCAATTGTGTTTGCCTTTCATTCCCTTCCAGTGAACACTGCACGGATTCTGGCACTAACATTAGGCACAACAAGAATAATATCTAAAATTTAAGATACCAGAACACCACATACAAACAAAAACAGAAAAATTTTAATAAAATGAAATATGAATAACATGTAATAAAATATCCAAATTGATGATATATTCATCTTTTTAAACAAATCTTCTACGTTTTTCAAGTGTATGAATTGTGTAAATGTGATAATTTAAGTGTTTAAATCAATAAAAAAAATTGAATTAGACATTTCATAAGAAGTGTTAAACAAGTGTCAGAGTATGTCAGTATCAGAAACATGTTTGACATGGGATACTTTAAATAAACAAGAGAGGTGTCGTCCGTGCTTCATAGGTTCTAGGCAACAATTTGATATCTTGCCTGTCATCGCTTGGGAATGAAAGCAGTTGCCTTTTGTTGGAGTTTTTACAAATGAAAACACTTAGTCACTAGAAACAACTCAAACAAGGATATATGCTTTTGGTTCTGGTGGATAGTCTCATGTGCCAGATACGACCGAATAGAACCTGATACTATTTCGAATGAAACAACAGAACGAAGTTAAGTTTCAACTTGCAATACATTTCGAACTGGCCCAATGGATTTTCGAATTATTCGCACCTCAATTGAATTGTTAGGCAATTATCTTAATACAGACCTTGAGCTTGATGAAGGACTTGATTAGTAGCTAGGCATTACTCACGCAATTCATCCCGCTTATTAGTTCTTTATTTACAGCTCTTGTGTCATGATGATAAGCCAATTGTTTTTTAATCTATTATATAAATTATTATCATGGTACTTGTTGAGTAAATTTACAGCTATTTGTTACTAAGCCTTAGATGCACGAAACATACGAATGTACACACGTAAATTTTTAAGAGAAACAATAAGTGATGATTTGTGTTTGAGAGAAAACAAGTGGGTGCTAAACATAAAAAGTAACCAATCAAATGCATCCGTTTGTGTTGGTGTAGTTTAGCATTTTTCCTTTTTCTAGTGATTGGTTATTTGTTGGTGATACGTTTGTTGAGAGATAGTAGTATTTAGTGGTTGAGGAGGTGACACTTCTTAGGACTCTAATGACTATGCCAGTGAGAGTTTGAGGTGGTAGTATCATAAAATATGAATAAGAGTTCATTCCTTAAAGGAAAAATAACATTGATATTTATAGACATGAGTTGAAGATATATGTTGCTTCCAAGATAAATACCTCTCGGCACCAAGGAGCACTTTGATGACTCTGACCTCCAAAGAGGATCAACAACTAGGAACTGTCTCAAGCAACCGTGCCTAATGTGTTTGTGTGTCAACATGTCAATATCAATCAAGGCTTTTGTAATTAAAAATAAATAAAAACTAATGTGCAGCAACCCGTTACACATTTTCGGTGGCTGTTCTTCCCCTCCCATTTAGTAAATTTTTTCTGAGGTGTTGGATTAGAAGGATTGAGTTGCTTAACTTAAAAAGGGTAAAAATGAATTATTGTACAAGTGGATCCTACTTAAGAACTCCAATTAGAGAAGTTAGGTTAGAGATGACCTAAGATTCTTCTAGTTTTAGAAGCTTCTCTGTATTTGGTGTTCATGAGTTAATTAGCATTTGAAAAATGACACATAAATCACAAGATCCTTCTTTTTTTAATTCATAGGCGGTAGGTAGCAGGTCATAGGATATATTGAACTCATTTGTTGTTGATTAATAATTATTGATTTAGTAATCTTTAAAAAAAATTATTAATTTAGTAAACCATATTAATTATTCATCAACTAAGAGAAAACAAAATCATAACAGACAACAACCGAATTGAGGCAGTTCACGGGTATGTAAGATATCTTAGACTTTACCAAGAAACTAATATCATAAAACCCGAATTCTGTTGGCTGTTAAAAGCATAGATCCAGCTTGTCTAAAATGTGCAACTCACTTCAAAAGGTGAAATAAATAATTTCAATTGTTGATGAAAAAAATCAATGACCGATATTATGTGAATATGTATAACAAATCTTGAATAAGTTAGAATATCAACTGTCAATTTCTTCATCAGTGATTAAAATTACATAATTTATCCTTACTCAACTTGACTTTGTTTTTTGCTAGTGATTTTTCTGTCTAGAGGTATAGAGTTTATTAATACCTGACATTAGGAATGGACTACGAATGGCAAGTATCTATCAATACTCAAGGTGGTTGTTGTTTTCCTATTCTACTTCCCCTAGCTCTTGCAGTTCTGTAGTTATTGGTTAGATACTCTTTGAAGTTACAATTCATGTGTTTTGAAGAGTCACTAGAGTCTGCTTCTTGTTACCAATAAAAACATTATATTATACTATAGTACTATATCTGTTTATAAGAGTCTCTATCTCCACGATAAATCAACATGCTCTCAACTAGGGAAACTTGCGTGCATAAAGTGGTAACCTGAAAAAAGAGTAATAAATACACTAATCAAGTCTACATGGAAGGTGGCGGGCTATATATAATAGTAGATAATTAGAATTCAAATGACCTATACTAGTATTCTTTTTTTTTTATAAATTAAATTGCTAATTAAGGCTGCTATATCAGGCCCATCATCACCCAGATATTTTAATTGTGCTTTATCTTCTAACATTTAGATATTTTCAAGGTCAGGAGATTTATCGAATCCTTGGATGAGTTATGAGATAATTGCATTCAAATATCTGGATCATTGGTTGTTTTCCTATGTGATTAAATTTCAGGGCAATAACTTATAGTAATTCCTATGGAAATTTTGATGGTTGCAGCAAAAACTGGAGCAGTTCAACAATGATACGAACTTATTTTCCAATCAGAACGTGGGACGTTGAAGACTTGAAGCTAACTACAACAACAGGCTCAGTAACTTAATCAACTAACTGCCAGACTAAATTTATTGTAATCTCCATTTGGTAGAAGCTAGCAAGGAGTAGTGAAGTAGTGCATGAAATAGTCAAAAGAGGTTAAGAATTCTATACATAAAAATAATAATAAATGATGATATGGTCGGAATCGTGTAAAAATTGCAAAAGTTGGCAACTAAGACCCGCTTTTTATCCATTTGGTCATCCCTCTAAGCCAAGGCTGCGCTAACTGCAAGTAGTGTAGGACGCCACATAGGATTGTAGGATGTCACACTTTATGAAAAATTCAAACCCCTTTTGTCTGGACATTGCATTATAATCTGTGAGCTCCATCGCTCTTCTCTTCATGATTAACCTTAACATGCACTTATGAGGAACATTTGTGTAATTCATGTTGCACTAATCACTCCCAAGTTAATTCCATCTCAAAATAAATACAATATTATCTTTTAAAATGAAATTATTCTTAAAATAAGTAAAAAATTATTTAGTTTTGAATTTGATTTTGTTCGAGTAAGGTCTTAATTAAAAGTTTATGAGCCTTTTAACATTATCACACTTTATTTCATTTTATTTTCATGCTGCTATTTAAACTTTATTCAATCCACAAAACAAAACCTAGACAGTAGACACGTTGTCAATGTGTTTTCAACATCAGTTTTTTCTCTTGTATCTTGTACATTTTTTCTCTCTTATATTTCCCCCTCACTCCTCAGATATATAAATATGAAATATCATGTTTACCTAATTAACTTAGTTGCATGTTTCTAAGAGATATCTTTAGGTGAACACAAACCGAACATATTATTTTCACACAGAACCAATAAAAAATTGAGAAGTGATAAAATATAAGAAAAAAAAAGTTTAATCTCTATGCACTGACGGTATAAAAAAATAATTTTACACCGTCATCCCATTATAACTCATTATGGATGATAAATTTATTGACTTTTTAAAATAATTATCTTAAAGTAAATCAAATAATGATTTATGATTGAACGACAGTATAAAATTGTTTTATATTATTAATAAATAGACATTAAACTAAAAAAAATGCTATCATTTAGTAGATTTAATTTTATTCCTAATTCTAATATGATATAATTAATAATTTTTTGGCCGTATTTGAAAAAATTAATTAAAAAAACTAATTGAAAGATAAAAAATTAACTAATAATTGAAAGTAAAAAGCTGATAGTGAGAAATTTATTAAATCATAATTATTAGATAAAATTGTCATAACTAAAAAATGTAAAATGACATATTTAAAAATGATAATAAAAAATTGAATAAATATTTTTAAAATAAAATAAAATATAAAAAAATTATAACATAACGCATTGAAAAAATTATTTCAAGTAACATTTAAAAAAAAAATATAATACTTATACAACAATATATATAATATTATTTGATATTTTTATCTAACTTTTTTTATTTATTATATTTCAATTTTTTTTCTATTCTCACTTTTTTTTTCATTTTTCTTTTTTTATTGTAAGATTTGTTATATAAGTATAATTTTTCTTTTAAAAAAACACAAACTTTTTTAAAAATTTATTGATCCAACAATTAAACAAAAATTTAATTAATAAAATAACTAAAAACTGACTGAATTGAATTGAGAAACATAACTATCTTGAAAGTGAACTAGAATATCACAATAAAAAATTAAAAAAAAAAAACAAAGGAAGTGAAGTAGAACCAGTATTCTCCGGGGCACACCGGAAAATACCAATAAAAAAGGTCAATGATGAACATGAAAGAAACATTGAAGTTGAACGTTAGCTTGGTCAGTATGCTGTCCCCACCACTGGTAAAACCAACGACCCTTCCCTCCCTCCCTAATCCTTTTCTTTCTTCTATAAATACCCCCACCACCTTCCATTCATTCTTCTCATTCTCAAATTCATATTACAAGAAGAAGAAGAAGAAGAACTTGGATAATTGTTAATTATAACTAATTAATTCTCTCAGTTCTTCTTCTTCTTGTTTCTCTGATTATGGATCGCCCAACACTATCATTATTTTCATTCCTACTAACACTCCATCTATCACTATCAGGTAATGTTTATTTTCTATAGTAACATACCTTCAACGGAAAAAAATTTATGATCATGCAAAGGTGGAATGAATTAATATACTTTAATTTTGATGAATTATTAATTTGTAATTTTTTGCAGGGGTAATTTCAACCACTTTCACTCTAGTTAACAAATGTGAGTACACGGTGTGGCCGGGAATTCTTTCCAATGCTGGTGTTCCTCCTCTTTCCACCACAGGCTTCGTTCTCCAAACCGGCGCGTCCACTACAATCGCCGCACCCGCGTCTTGGGGTGGCCGTTTCTGGGGCAGAACATTATGCTCCCAGGACTCAACCAGCGGCAAGTTCTCCTGCGTCACCGGCGACTGCGGCTCCGGCAAGCTCGAGTGCTCCGGAAACGGCGCCGCGCCGCCTGCCACCCTGGCCGAGTTCACCCTGGACGGCGCCGGAGGACTCGATTTCTTCGATGTAAGCCTTGTCGACGGCTACAACGTGCCGATGCTGGTGGTGCCGCAGGGTGGCTCCGGCGGGAAGTGCAGCGCGACGGGGTGCGTCGGGGACCTGAACGGCGCGTGTCCCTCAGAGCTGAAGGTGATGAGTGGCGATGGGAGAGAGGGAGTGGTGGCGTGCAAGAGCGCGTGCGAGGCGTTTAACTCGCCGCAGTATTGCTGCAGTGGCGCGTACGGCACGCCCGACACGTGCAAGTCTTCGTCTTACTCCGAGATATTCAAGAGCGCTTGCCCACGCGCCTATAGCTACGCTTACGACGACAAGACCAGCACCTTCACCTGCGCTTCCGCGGATTATACCATCACCTTTTGTCCTTCCCCCACCACCAGGTTTCTTTCTCAGCTTTCATATAAATACCATTTTTAGTACATTAAATAGACTTTCCCATATTAGAAAGTGCCTGTTTATTTACTATTTCAATAATATTTAATGATTTTAACGTCAGTATAAATTGATCACAAAAACAATAACAGATAAGGATGTGTGTTTTTAGTAAAATTTTCAGCTTCTGATTGTTACGAATGGAGTGATATTAATTCTTCTTTTTATAAAGAAGAACAATATTAATTGAGTTGATTTTTCAGAATGAAATCAAAGACACACTTTAATCATCAAAACAAGAACTATTTGTTAGCTTCCACCCAAGAAGATAGCGAAGTTGAAAATGCGGTAATTCGGCTTTATAATACTTGGGTAGAAAATTCGTATCAAACCAAACCATATATGTTTGGTTATAGAAGCAATCTAGCAAGTGAGTAGAAGAGATGAATTCGTACTTTGTAGAGATGCCTGCCGAATGAATAATAATAACGTCCCCACTCTATCCAATACAATTCCTAACGTGATTGGTCTCCTTAGACAGAGATCAATTATTGAAGTAGCTGGTTATCTCTGCTCTCTGCATTTCATGACCATTATTGGTTTTGTTTTCTTCTTGGAATATTAGCATTTGCTCATTATTATTTATTTTCTCAACAGTCAGAAGGCATCACAGGGGCAAGATGGTTCTTCTACTACCTCTCCCTTGCTGAACAACAACGGCACAATGGTGTATGAAGGTGCATTTGGTCAGAATGAAATCTCGTGGGCCACGTGCAGCCACGTGTTCCAATCCCAAGCCCTCGCCGGCATTGTCAGTATGACGATGGCTATGTGGCTCTTCTAAATAATACTTATTTTTCTCAATCAAGGCCACGTTCATTGGCCCAAACAAGATGGTAGTAGGAGTGGGACCCTATTCTCTTGCACACCAAGAACAACCTTAGTTGAATATGAGCCCATGCTCACGTGGATGTGATTCGTTTGATGAAGGGATAGCTCACCCGACATCGTTTAATTACTACATCTATACCATCATTTTTGGGTACCAGACTCCAATACTACGTATTATACATACAGCCAAATAGGCAACAACGTAGTAATTAGTTTTTAGTTTTTTTTTTTTTTTATTCTAGTTATTTATTTATTTATTTTTTATAGGTTAGATTATCAATAGGAATACCATTATTGAATTCTGTGTTATGGGCGGGGAAATTCTTTATTGATTCGGCAATGTGCGGCTGTAATATTTGACGACAATAAAGAAATGGATTCGTATATTGCATATTTTCATTACAGCATTGTCAACGTGTGAGGTGTGTGTTAAAGTATACAAAACTAATTGAATATGGTCACTAAAGTTGCCAAAAAGTACAGAACGGATAATATAAATTATGTTCCCGTCTACTAAGCGATTATGGTGTTGATTAGCGAGTAAAAAGGAAAATTTGGGTGTTTTTAATTGTCCTCTTTGTGGCTGAGTAGAATAAAGAGGCTAATCCAGCAAGAGGATCACGGATTTGGTATATATCGGTATAATTATATTTGGCCTTTCTTTTTATTATTGAAATATACCTATGTGTGGACTTTTCCAATTGCAATAATTAACATCCATAAATATTAGTGTGCGCCTCGCCACATTATTAGCCAGCACTTAGTGTATGAAATATTTTATTCACAACATGAATTGCGAATAAAAGTTTCATAATTAATAAAGGAGAATTAAATACTTTTAAGGTACAAGAGGTTCTTCATAATGCTATAATTTGTCATATATGAATTAGGAAATATCACTATTCACAAATTGATAAGATAATTATATAATTATTATTCTCTGTCCATGCATTAATTAATTAGGTAAAAGGAGTAAAACATGAGTTCCAACAATTTTAAAAATAACTTTTAAAAAATAATATAAAATATTAACAAATTTAATTTCATTAGCTAAATCAATTATTATATATTAAACATATTTTATTATATTTTTTTAAAAAAAATAAAAGACATTTTTAAAAGTCTGCTACCTACTTATAAATAAAATGTTCTTTCATAACTTATAGCAAACACCACCTTAAATGACGGCATTATTAATTATTATAGCAGCAAGTGGTGTAATGTCGCAGGCTTGCATCCTTAATAGTCTCTCAACTAACTGTTTTTAGATAATCTTGCCACCAAAAATAAAAAAAGATTATACCACTATAATCTTTTTGTTGACTCGCCTATTACATGCTTTGGTGTGAGTGGGTATTCCCTATCAACTTTGACGTTTCATGTTAAAACTTGGGTTCATATATACTCACTCTTTGCACTAAAATTTTATACTCAACATTAACTATACAAGCAATACAAAATTATTTATATACTTATGGTTGAATATTTACGCATACAGATCAAGATTCATTCGAATTGGGTTAGCGATGGGGACATATAGCAGGCTTTATGGTCGCAGTAAAAATACCAAATTAAGCCTTTATTTATTCATGCATGATATTTGAATTCAATGAAGCACGTTTAAGCCGCCAGCAGAATCTGTAAACTTGTCCGAGCAAAGTCAAACACCGGTGATCTGGTTAACATTTGATTAGTCATATACTCGGAGAAAAACAGATACTGGGAATAATCTGACTCATCTTACTAAAGTTCTGTTTCAAAAGGAGGGAACTCTGAAAGTTCTACATGTACCTACTCGTGTGTTATTTTCAAAATCAACCCCAATTCCTATTTTTATTGTTTTTTCACACCCTCATTTATCTCATTTTTTCCCGTTTCACACTACTCAACATTTTATTACTTGCAACGGGAGTAAAACAAGTAAAAAGAATTATTTCCTAAGGAAATTATTATTTTCGATCAAGCCTTACATGTTAACATTAGAATAATGGATAATTTGAGTCGTTTGAAATTACATTTTATTACATGTGACATAGTATAAAAGAAAAGTTACGTAAAGTGACCAATTTTCTTTTGAAAAAAATATTTTTTTATTTGTGCAGAGGCAATTATTATTTTTGGGTTGGACTTAATTACATTTTGAGACAGCAATAATTTTAAGATAATGAATTTTCGTTTGGAAACATCCTACCTTAAATAAATAGTGTCTTCATATAAATGGGAGTTGTGCTTGAGCGAATATGTAGATAGAATTGATGCTTACTTTATGGATAAAGAAGATTCCTTGACTTTTAGCATGCTCAATTATGAAGAGTAGTTGAAGTTTAGATATCACTACTCGGCTACCCCTCACTCTCAAAGGCTTGAACGCATAGTTGAATGGTTGAAAGGTTCTTAGCCTTTATCAACATCTATATATTTTAAAGGATTGAGTTGTTGCTTCTCTCCATGAATGAAATCATTATATCAATGGGACTTTGGTAGCATTGATGTGTTATGTGTAAATGGTTGCAGCTAGCTCAACTGTTTAATTAGACACTTCGCTTCGGTTGTGGAAACATGGAAATCAACCAGAGAGGGTTGATTAAGGAGACAAAGAGACATAAAAATTGAGTCATGAAAATGTTATTTCTGAGTTATTTCTATAAATGGGTGCATGGATAATGTATTGCTAACATCACTCGTTCATATATACTAGTAATACTTTAGCAGCTGGCAGCTTTAATTTCATCATCAATTACTCACTCTGTCACTCAATTAGTGGTCGTGGTTGCGTGATGATTATTCATGCCACCATGCACGCTTCAGAATAAGACTAAATTTTCAATTGTTTTAATATAAAACTTAGTTCCCAACTTATATACGAAGTGGCAATTAAAAATATATTTTTATCTCAAAATAAATTCATTTGGTGAAAAAAAATTAGTTGAGTATAAATAAGAAGTCACATATGTTCAACAAAATAAATATATAACTTGGGTATGAGATGGGTCGGTCCCATTGCCCATTGGTTTTTCTTAATTGCTCAATTGGGCTGAACCTTTCAGTCCCTTTCCTCGCGTTTCATCCTTGGCCTGACATAGTTGGTAAAACTACAACGTATTTTGAGCGTGAGACACCAGGATATAATTAAAAGAATTATATTATTATATTCTAAAATTTCTCCTTAATACATTTACAAGTTATATGTACTAGAATTTATGGTGGTGGGACCACTTGGAAGAAAGTGTAGAGTTTACATATGCAATGCAACTGCGAGAAAAGTCCCCAACAAGAAGCAACAAGTAAACATCACAGCCAATAATGTAGAATCAATCAAAGGAGAAATTCAAGAGCCGCAACAGTGTATGGCAACCCACTAGCAGTTGTAGAAGGAATAATTTTTCACTGTCATTGATTGAACATAAGAGCATCAAATTCCATGTTATGTTGCACCAAATTTTGAATAGGGAAAAACCTTTCATACGTTGATTACTTCGATTGCGTTCCACTAGAAGTAACTAACTGGTTTTGTGTTCCTACGTGAACTTCGATTGCATGCGTGCTTTTGTCAAACTAACCTAACTCGGGAGTGGTGTCACGTTCACTTTTCACATGAAAAAAGCGCTCATCACATTCATAATAGTTGGACAACAAAGACTAAAACACCGTCTAACTAATTGTATTAATTCCCGCACCTATACACTTTCCATCAATAAAACAAACAAGTTTTGTTTCTAATGAAGAGTTAAAATAGGAAAGTTTTGTTTTCTCTAGTGAATTCAATTAGTTAAATTTCCAGACAGACTTGCAAACTGCAATGGGTTCAGTCTCTATCATTTCTTTCTCGTTTTCAAAAGATTTATTGTGCACCTCTTAGAAAGAAAACAAAAATGAAAATGTGACGAAAGCTTAACGGATGAAGTATATCCCTTTTATAGTTTTGAAGTTGTAATGACTAAAGATCACACTGGATTTAGTATTTCTCCTTCTATCCATTAACTCAATTAGTTTCGGGGCCTGGTACTGCGCTTTGGCCCTTTGGGTTATTCTCTAAGGCCCATATATAGAAGACAGAATCACACAGCTTTAGACATACGAGAGGGAAAAGAGAACGTCAAAAATTGATATTCGCATCATGAGTTTGGATTATCATTTCGAATATCGCTTAGTTCACCCTAAGCCAACGTCGTGTTTTAGAATACTGATTAAGAAATTAAAAAAAATAATCTAATGTTTTAATAACAATTGTCTCTTTCTTTGTCTCAACTCTGAATGCGACACTAACCTTACACTTTGGTTTTAGGCATCATTTCTATCGTTCAATCAACCCCTAATGCATTCCGATGCAACAACTTATCTAATCATAAATGACAAAAAAATTACATTTATCCTTTCTCCCTCTCTTATTTCGTTATTCTTAGCCCTTACTTTTTTTTTAGGTTGTGATACTACAGCTAACGAAAATTAATCACAGTAGATAATAATAATAATAATATTTTTAATGGATAGTGATACGAGATATTTGAATTTTAAAAAATAAAATTAATGAGTGAATTTTAAGTTATGTTACATGAAATAACATGCTTACAAATATTAGCTTTTAATTTTTTATATTTTTTTTCACTTTTATCCTCTTATATTTATTTATTTTCTTTATTACATTTTTTAAATAAGTGATAATTTTTTTTTTTCTATCATCTTATAATATTCAAAAGTTAATTTTGCTAAAAGTTTGGTGGTAACCCCTGTAATAACAGGCACCATTAATATGTGACTAGTAGTTGAATTGTTGGAGGAAACAACAAATAATGTCAGAAGTGGGATTTGAACCCACGCCCTCTCACGAAGACCAGAACTTGAGTCTGGCGCCTTAGACCACTCGGCCATCCTGACGTTACTGTTATTATAGTTCCCCGCCTTAGATCATCTCTATGTAATTTTAGATTTTCCTTCTAAGCCTAATAAAAAAGTGCTTCACAAGTGGCAATGACACAGTAACCCCTCTCATGGGAGCCTCTCTTTATGAGATGGTTTCTTCCTCATCTTAGGTGGGTTCTATTTCCTTTCTCGAGTTATTTTTTTTTCCTTTGATCTCCTTTTTTCTTTTTTACTACTATTACCTCTCATCTTCCTCCCTTTACGACCTTCACTCTAATTTTTTAACCACCACCTTCATCTCCTCCTTTTTTCTAACTTTCTAGTATTTGTGTTTGTCTTTGGAGCCTTCCCCTCAATCTTTACTCATTTTCATATTTCTCCCTTCCAACTGAACTTGTTAGAGTCATCCTTTGTAATTGTATCCAAACCAATAGCTAGAGTTACTCTAGTCAACACTGTTCTACTCATTTGTTGCCTTTCTATGAATTTTATTTATTTCACAACATTCTTTTATACAAATTCGTTGTCGGTTTTTTTAGCATCTTAGTTTGAGTTGTTCATGGGACAAGTGCCGATCCAGAAAGAATAACAAAGAAAAGAGGGGGAAAAGTGTATAAAAACCAAGATTTTTGTCAATGGAGAATGGATTACCTCATGTGACATTTTGATCATGAGAGAGGATCCACTCCCTCTATTAAAGTTTCTTTATAACAAGAGGATATGATTTCCTTGTTTTATTGTATTTGTAGTTTCAAGATTGCTACTATGTTCAGTGGTTTAGTTTTGAGTGTGTGCCTAATTTGTTTCTGTTAATTTGTTATGCATAATACCTTGTTGTAATGCTCTTCTTTTAACATTCTTTTTCAAGTGTAAGTGTTGTTGACCATTTTCAATGAATGGTCATTTGAAAAAAAAAAAAAAACGTAAAGGATTTTTGAATTCTTTCAACGAAAAAAATGTGCAGTAGTGAGAAATGACAAAGAATTGCGCTTTTACGTCTTTTTTTTTTTTTTTTTTTTAAAGTGCTTTGTGTGTTTTATACTCAATTTCCAGCAAATCTCAATTAAAAATATTCAATAATTTTAGTCCATAATTAGAAGCAATTCAACGGGTTATTATATTATCAATAATGGTCGAGTTAACATATAACTTATTAATAAAGAATTGTTATAACAAACTCAAATAACGTGATTGGTAAAAAGTTGAAAAACCAATTAAACATAAAAGTTTCCAATTTATGCGATAATTGAGAATCCAATTCCATGTTAGAAAGTCTGAGATTATTTAAAATAAAGACACAGAAATAAAATCAAGAAGCAATAGGATTAAAAAGGAAGAGAATCTTAGCCACAGTCTTCCAAGCATGTTAGGTAAAATTGTCACCAAACTAAACCATAAGATGCTTTCATTGTAAAAGTTAGTAATTGAGAACCGAAAATTAACAGAGAAAATGTTGGTAAATATTTGTATTTTAATTTAAAATTTATAAATATATATTAATTCTATTTTATAAAATAATATTTATTTTAGATTCTCTTAAGATTTTATTTTAATGAGTCAAACTAGTTTGTTATATTTGTTGTGACAACTGTATGTTAGTTTTCCAACGGTCATATTTCCAACGGTCATATTTTGTTGTTGCAAAATGCCTATATATATCTATCTCCTCCTTTCTAGAAATGACAGACTGAGAGCTCTGGTTTCTTTCTGCCTAAAATTTATCTCTTTCTTTTCTTATACAAAACTTAATTTTTGTGAGAGCAAGAGCATTGGTGTTCATAAGGTTCGGGGATCCTTTCGCTGCACACGATCGGAACCAACGGGTTGTCGTATCTTGGGAGAGGAGCGCAATAAGAATTTCTTACCCGTGCAGTGGGGGCGTTTTCTCTCTAAGGATAGCGTTTACGCGCTTCAACCCAGGCTATATCTTTCTTCCCTTAATTTATTTTCTTGTGCTTATTGTATGTTATAATGCATTATTCATGTGCTGTCAATTAAATTTAATTTGCTACTGCTATTTTGTTATTTAATTCAAGACTGTGCATCTTCTTCATATTTATTTTATTTCATTTTTTCCAACAGTCTTAGAGAGAAAATTGTTTTAGAGAGAAAAGCGTTATCACTTTCTTCTTGCATAGTCTTTTCTACAGTAGCATTTTGTTTTATCAAGAATGTCTGTCGTCAATATGATTGAGTTCCTTTCTAGTAAGCATGAAAAATTAATGGATGAAAATGCAATGCATTATGTTCCATTAAAAATGTTTTTATTATATTATTTAATTCCTGAAATTATAAATTAGTATGAGATTGTTGAAAAATATTTTCTTTGTCAATTATATTTTTGTTTAAGATAAAATGCTTTTAGAATTAGTTTATGTGAAAAACTAAAAATATCTCACTACTTCCATTCCTGCCTTAGGAAGTTATCTTTTACTTGATCAAATGATCCTGTGAACACAAGTCTTTAAAATCAAGACATTTGTTGTTAGATTTTTTAATTTTTATTGTTTAACGTTATTATTATTACTGCAAATATTTTGTTGTTACATGTTGACTGATTGTCTCTTTATATATAACTCATTGATAAAAATAAGTCTGTGAAAATATAACACACAAAAATAATAAAATAAACACTTTGGTGAAACTTTATATTTTGCATGTCGTATTCTTAAAAGAATACCTTATAAACAAAAAAAAAAAAATCTTTATGAGTTATGGAGAAAAAGAGAACCAAATCTGAAATATCTTAAAGTGTGGGGGTGTGTAGTAAATGTTAATATCCCTATTAATAAGAAAAGGAAAATTGAAAAAAAAATATTAATTATATTTTGTTGGATATTTTTTACATAATACTACTTATAGATTCTTAGTTATTAATTCAGAAGTATCTGAAATTTCTAATGGTACTATTATGGAGTCTAGAGATGTGACTTTCTTTGAAAATATTTTTTCTTAAAAAATAGATTGTTAAATCTTTGTATGGTTTGAAACAAGCTCCAAAGCATTGACACAAAAGTTTGATCAAGTTATTCTTTTGTATGATTTTCAAATTAATGTTAGTGATAAATGTGTGTATGTGAAACAATTTGATGATAATGGATGCGTCATTTTATGTATCTGGATGACATATTGATATTTGATAGTAAATGAATTTCATAAATGATGTGAAGTTTTTCTTGTTTAGAAATTTTGGTATGAAAGACCTTGGTTGTGTAGATGTGATTTTGGGTATTAAGCTTATAAAGAAAAATGATGACATGACTTTTACCCAATCTTAGTATGTTGAAAAGCTATTGAAGAAGTTTAATTATTTTGATGCGAAACATGTTTTTACTCCTTATGACTCATCCATCAAGTTAAAAAAAAAAAAGAGTAAAGAAATTTCTTCACATAAATATTCTCAAAGTATCGGTTCTTTGTTGCATTTGACAAACTTCTCTAGACCTGTTGATATTGCACATGCAGTTGGTAGATTGAAAAGTAATTGAGGGATTTAGTGATACAAAATTGAAGTTCTGATTTTGATGAAATAAAAATGACAAGTGGTGATGTCTTTGCTTTAGCTAGTTGTGTAGTATCATGATAATCTACTAGACAAATTATTATTTCACATGAAAGCAAAAATTATTGCTTTAAATACTGCTACTAGTGAGACCGAATTTCTTAAAATATATTATGTGATTTGTCATTGTTGAATAAGTCTATACTTCCAATTCCAATGCATTGTGATAATCAAATTGTTATATCTAAAGGGACTAGCAAAATTTTAATGAAAAAAAGAAGACACTTAAGAGTGAGACATAAGTCTATAAGAAATTTGATTTCTCATGGTGTCATTTCTCTTGACTTTGTCAGGTCAGAAAATAATATTGTGGATCCGCTTACAAAAAGGTTGACATGTCAACAAGTACTTGAGTCGTCGAGGAGAATGGGATTAAAGCCCATTATTTAGTTACAACAATGGACACCCGTCTCCGTGTGATTGGTGATCCCATGAATGGAGTTCAACGGGTAACAACGAAATTGTTTGTTGACTAAAGTACACCAAAATGAAAGTTGACGGAGCTGTTCCGTTTCTCATTCCTATGACGATGTGTATTATAAATTGTGGCAATATTAAGGTTGAGGTATTTATATATGTGTATTTTTGGTAAAAAAAAAAAAACAAAATACCTCTTAATGAATCCGATGACAATTATTGTAGGGGTGAGGGTCACAACTCACTCTTTGAGGATTCACCTAGTGAATGTGGTGGTGGGGCCGCCACTGTGAGATATGGGCTAATCTCTAAAGGACACTCACGAAACAAGATACAAGTGCAAGGCCGTGTAACGCGCTACCACTGATTAGAACCTAATTGAACGCCAATATTGTAGGGGTTGTGTACTAAAGTCCGGTTAAAGAATATGTAGTTCAAGACAATCAAGTCACTACATTTTTCTCGGATGGAAGTTCATAAACACTAGGTATAAGGCTCAAACCCGGAAGGTTCCTTATACCGAAATACAATATCACATGCTCTTTCTCTTATGTTTTTATACAAATTATCTTTTAGAAAATATACTTTAAAATTTTAAATTATGTGGGGGAATGTTGGTAAATATTTGTGTTTTAATTTAAAATTTATAAATATATATTAATTCTATTTTATAAAATAATATTTATTTTAGATTCTCTTAAGATTTTATTTTAATGAGTCAAACTAGTTTGTTATATTTGTTGTGACAATTGTATGTTAGTTTTCCAACGGTCATATTTCCAACGGTCATATTTTGTTGTTGCAAAATGCCTATATATATCTATCTCCTCCTTTCTAGAAATGACAGACTGAGAGCTCTGGTTTCTTTCTGCCTAAAATTTATCTCTTTCTTTTCTTATACAAAACTTAATTTTTGTGAGAGCAAGAGCATTGGTGTTCATAAGGTTCGGGGATCCTTTCGCTGCACACGATCGGAACCAACGGGTTGTCGTATCTTGGGAGAGGAGCGCAATAAGAATTTCTTACCCGTGCAGTGGGGGCGTTTTCTCTCTAAGGATAGCGTTTACGCGCTTCAACCCAGGCTATATCTTTCTTCCATTAATTTATTTTTTTGTGCTTATTGTATGTTATAATGCATTATTCATGTGCTGTCAATTAAATTTAATTTGCTACTGCTATTTTGTTATTTAATTCAAGACTGTGCATCTTCTTCATATTTATTTTATTTCATTTTTTCCAACAGAAAATACCCTGCCCACTTTTTTTTTTTTTTTTTTTTACATTATTATCTTATAAATTGTGTTAAGGATGAAGAAGGCAAAGTCTTAGTGCATGAAAAAGATATCAAGGAAAGGTGGAAGGTGTATTTCCACAACTTATTTAATGATGGATATGGATATGATTCTAGCAGTCTAGACACAAGAGAAGAGGACCGGAACTATAAGTACTATCGTCGGATTCAAAAACAGGAAGTAAAGGAAGCGTTGAAAAGAATGAGTAATGGTAAGGCGGTGGGGCCAGACAACATACCTATTGAAGTGTGGAAAACTCTTGGAGATAGAGGTCTTGAGTGGCTCACCGAACTCTTTAACGAAATTATGAGGTCAAAACGCATGCCGGAGGAATGGAGGAGAAGCACGTTAGTGCCAATCTATAAGAACAAGGGGGATATACAAAATTGTGCAAATTATAGGGGAATCAAGCTCATGAGTCATACCATGAAATTATGGGAAAGAGTGATCGAACGGAGATTAAGAAAGGAGACTCAAGTTACTGAGAATCAATTTGGTTTCATGCCGGGAAGGTCGACCATGGAAGCGATTTATTTATTACGGCGGGTGATGGAGCAATATCGCATGGCCCAACAAGACTTGCACTTGATTTTTATTGACTTGGAGAAAGCGTATGATAGAGTGCCTAGAGAGATTTTGTGGAAAGCTCTAGAGAAGAAAGGGGTTAGGGTTGCATATATTCGAGCTATCCAAGATATGTATGATAGGGTATCGACTAGTGTTAGGACACAGGGTGGAGAGTCAGACGATTTTCCCATCACAATTGGTTTACATCAAGGGTCAACCCTTAGCCCCTACCTTTTTACCTTAATTCTGGATGTCCTCACGGAACAAATCCAAGAGATAGCGCCGAGATGCATGCTTTTTACAGATGACATAGTCCTCCTTGGAGAGTCGAGGGAGGAGTTGAATGAGAGGTTGGAAACTTGGAGACGAGCTCTAGAAACACATGGCTTTCGCCTAAGCAGAAGCAAATCGGAGTATATGGAATGTAAGTTCAACAAAAGAAGGAGGGTTTCTAACTCAGAGGTGAAAATAGGAGACCATACTATCCCTCAAGTCACACGGTTTAAATATCTTGGGTCTGTAATACAGGATGATGGGGAAATTGAAGGGGATGTGAATCATCGCATTCAAGCAGGATGGATGAAATGGAGAAAAGCATCGGGGGTGTTATGTGATGCAAAGGTACCAATCAAGCTAAAGGGAAAGTTTTATCGGACTGCGGTAAGACCGGCGATTTTGTACGGAACAGAATGTTGGGCAGTCAAGAGCCAACATGAGAATAAAGTAGGTGTAGCGGAGATGAGGATGTTGCGGTGGATGTGTGGTAAGACTCGACAGGATAAAATTAGAAACGAAGCTATTAGAGAGAGGGTTGGAGTAGCGCCTATTGTAGAGAAGATGGTGGAAAATAGACTTAGGTGGTTTGGGCATGTAGAGAGAAGACCGGTAGACTCTGTAGTGAGGAGAGTAGACCAGATGGAGAGAAGACAAACAATTCGAGGCAGAGGAAGACCCAAAAAGACTATAAGAGAGGTTATCAAAAAGGATCTCGAAATTAATGGTTTAGATAGAAGTATGGTACTTGATAGAACATTATGGCGGAAGTTGATTCATGTAGCCGACCCCACCTAGTGGGATAAGGCGTTGTTGTTGTTGTTGTATTATCTTATAAATTGTTATATATAATAACTCTGTTGACTTTAATAATAATTATATTAAACAAATATTACTGACAGTTCTAACATATATATCTTTAGTACTTTAATTATTTTTGTACTATATATGCTACTTATTTCGATATTACTCTGATTAAAAAAAAACAAAAGAAAAAAAAAACCACTGAACTATGAAGTGAACTCATCGCATGTCTGCGCAGTGTTGTTTCCATCATTGGAAATCATGGGCATAAGTTTGATACAATTGACAATATAGAGGCAAAAGAAAGCATCTTTATACAGTACTGCTTCCACTATATATCTAGAACAAAGTACTGTGTTTATTTTGTTACAAGTTAAACATGTGTAATCAAATACATGCAGCTAGTTGGCCACGTTGAAATTTAGGAACTCAAAGCGTTGCGTGCAATGCAAATAACAGCAAATGAACACACGTAGCAAAAATCTGATCTGAGTTTCTTGCCTGAAAGAATGAAAGATTGAAAAAAGAGATAGAAGAATCGAATCCGTTATAGCCACTATCAAAAGTTGGTCCCCCGATTTCAAGAGCCCCCAAATGGTGAGATTAACAGTAATTAACTAATTATACAACTCCCTTTAATTAATTGCACAGTTAGTTTTAGCATCCATATACTTTGCCCCTTTTATACGTTGGTCCAATTAAAACCCAATCCATTAAGAATATAATTATGCAACGATTGGCATACTCTTCTAACTATCCCCACTCCGCAGTCAAAAACTAGATACAGATATTTATATTCGAAGATCTAATATATATACCCTTTAGCTTAACCTTTTACGTATCACTCGACAACTTATAGTGGGTTTTACTCCACCTAATATTCCGTTATAAATTAACCTATAGTATATATATTCTTTACAATCCATCTTGGACATCTCTTCTCATGCATGGGCAGTGGAGCACAATACTCTTCTCTTCCAGCATTGTTTCTTCAACCCAATCACTTTCATTAATCAACCACATTCCAAAATCCAAATGGATTCCATGGCTCCCCATTGCTTCTCCATACACATTGCTCTCATCTGGGTTCTCCTTTGCCAAGGTAATTAATTAATTCATCAATTCATTCTTCATTCTTCAAATTTTCTTGCATAACTTAATATTCTCAACTGGTTACAAACTTGATATTATCCACCGGATAATTAATAGGTGCATTAGGAGCCACGTTTACTCTAATCAACAAGTGTGATTACACTGTGTGGCCCGGGATTTTGGCCAATGCAGGCAGCTCCGGATTGGACTCAACCGGGTTTGAGCTTCGACCCGGTGGGTCACAGAGCTTCCATGCCCCACCCAGTTGGTCCGGAAGATTCTGGGGCCGAACCGGATGCAATTTTGACCCGAACACCCAACAGGGTAGCTGCACCACAGGGGATTGTGGCTCCAACCAAATCCAATGCAACGGCGGCGGGGCAAGCCCACCCGCCACATTGGTGGAGTTCACAATCGGGTCGGGTACCCAGGATTTTTACGATGTGAGTCTCGTTGACGGTTACAATCTGCCTTTAATTGTGGACCCCAATGGCGGTTCGGGTACGTGCGGATCCACCGGGTGCCTTGCGGACCTGAACCAAGGGTGCCCGAATGAGTTACGGGTCGCGGACCGCAGCGCGTGTAGGAGCGCGTGTGAGGCTTTTCAGAGTCCGGAGTATTGTTGCAGCGGCGCGTATGCCTCACCCGCCACATGCAAGCCTTCGGTATACTCGCAGATATTCAAATCCGCGTGTCCCAAATCGTATAGCTACGCATACGACGACGCTACGAGTACGTTTACGTGTACGGGAGCTGATTATACAATTACATTCTGCCCTTCAACCACAAGGTAACCATTGTTCTTTGTTCAGTACATGCATCTCACTATTAATTTAATTTGTTATTTGTTTCCTTTCTTTCTACTTTATTTTAATTTTTGCTCAAAATAACGATTCCAATCGTTGATTGACACTTTCGGTTGTTCATGTTATAATATAGTACAACCGTTTTATTAAATTTGGAATGACATGGTGCTTGCTAACTAACTTTTTTTTCTTTCTTCCAGTTATAGTGTACTTTTAGTGTGGCACAAGTTAAAGCCTAAACTATATTTTGCTTGTGGTACACAAAAAGGAAAGAGGGTTGAGATTGCGCTAGGTTTCATGGAAAATAAGAAGCATAGTAATACCTCAATCACAATTGGAATCTATTACAAGATATTTTAATTGGATCATTTTGTTGTTGAGATAAACATACCAAAAGAAATAACATAAAGAAAAATATATAAGGTTGGTTGGATGATTAAGAAAAAAGAAAAAGAGAAAAAAATCACCAATTGGATTCTTTCTGTTAACAAAACTTAACTTTTCTCGATAGAAAAATCAAAAGAAATAATATCCCATTTTATTCTAACAATCTTTTTTGCATTGAATTTGACTTCTTTAATTGTGTTATGTGCAGCCAAAAATCGGCAAGAGATTCACCGGCTCCTCCTCCTCCTTCTGGAATTGGGTCAGAAACAGGGACAGGGGAGATGCCATTGATAGTTAACAGTCCATGGTTTCCCAACTTTTTCACTGGACTATCATCAAAGTCTCACCCTTGCTCCTTGTCATTGATTGCTACTGTGACTATGCTAGTATTCTTTTCTTTGCAATACTCATAGTGCATTATTAATACTATTAAAGGTTGTAGGTGACATTTTTTAGATTATTAAATCTCAAGGTACAAAACCTCAGCATGTTAACTTGGAAAGCAATTGCAATCAGAATCTCGTGAACCCACCAGCAAAAGGGACTTTTTGAGGCATGGATTGGCATTATTCAAATAGAGAGGTGATGTAGCGCAATATGAAAAGTAGTGTTTTCTATGCTTTGCTTGACTTAGAATCAGAGTAATATAGGTTGGTACTCTACTGGCTAGCCAGCTTTGCGGGTATTTGAAGCTTGGTACCATGTCATTTGGGTTGGCAAAATAATGGGATTTGCAATTATAATGTCTGGCTAAGAGACACTACCACTTCTTGCTCTTGCTGATTTTAATTAAACACACTCGGTTATGTTCAAAGGCACGCAACTATGATTAAACAACTCAATGATATTGTTGTGCTGCTTCTCATTTTTTGAAGCAGTAGAGTACGTTCTTTGAAACCTTTATGCTCTAATATGGATTATTTAAGTGTTGTGCGTTTCAAGTTTTAGTCTCATTGAGATTTGCTGTGCTTTAATTTTTGCTTCCCACGTTAAGTTAGGCTTTGTGAATTGTTATCAGATCAGCCGTTTTGGTTTCTTAATTTTTAAAAAGATAAATATTGCGATGTCTCAATCAACACAATTTTAATATAATCATGCATCTAGTTGGATGTACAGAGAAACTGTGCAAACATGGGTTCAATCATTTTTTTAACATGTTTGATTTTACATTAGCCTTCTGTTTCAAATGTGATTTTAACATTAACATTAATTCCAAGTAAAAAATGTTTTGAGTAACTTTTATGATGAGGAAAAAGTTATATTAAGTTTTACTGTAAGTCTAATTATAAAATATTTTTTTTTAAACGTAAATTACCTTACTATAAACTTACTTTAATTGGAAAATTATTTTACAAAATTAAATAATCTAAAATCAAGTTTACAAACGTTTATGTAAAATGCATACTATATTTCAATGCGGTTATTGCATATAAGCATGAGTGAAGAAGAAAACTACGAAACTATTCATTAAATTTCAGAATGAAAAAAAAATTAACTAAAAATAATTAATGAGGTTGTGAGAATACTTATTTTATATCTTTCCACCTACATTACTGTAGTACGAGGAAAAAAAACAAACTATGATAAACTACACATTGTCTTGTACTTTCATCCTTTAACTAATTGTAGTTTTTCTCATTGGTTAAACTCCTAAATTTCATTATTTTTAAATGTATCAACTTTAGTACTTTTATGTTAGTATTGATGATAGTTATTGTTTGTTTTACATATTACACATTTTTTATTTGTTAGAAAGTCCTCTTATAATTGTAATCACTTTTAATTTGACTTTATTGTAAATTATTTGGAGATGTTTTAATTAGGAATGTGTTTAATCTCACATCACTTAAAAATATAATTTAAATAGAACTTATAAAGTTTGAACACTTATTATCTTATAAGCAATAAGATGATTTTTTACCATTGGGTTAGACTTTTATTCTAAATTTTAAGATGATTTAAAGAGTACGATGACCAACAAAAAGATCCAGTACAAGAGAAAGGTTAAGAAATTGTGATAATATTTTCCGTCATCAATCATTAGTCTTAATTGAGGAGAAAAAACAATAGAAATTAAAGTAAAATAAAGGGTACAATTTCCAGCTCTTTTTTATATATCAATACTCATATTCTAGTCTGCAGTTTTTTCTCTACAAAAATTATGTAACAAAATATTCTCTGTTTTTAACGTTTTGAAGTTGATTTCAATTAAAACGCTACGTTTTTAATAAATAAAAAAAAATTGCTTTGAGTAATTCGTTTGGCCCAAATCAAATTGAAAACAAGAAAAACTATGCTGAAAAGTTGGTTTGCACTAGGCCTAACCAATTAGATTAATTTATAGTGCATCTTTTTGTCATGGAATCTGTGCATCTGATCAAGGCTCCTTTCTCAGTCTTTCCTTTTCGGTGCCGCTTCCATCGAGCAACGCCACCGGAGACGATTTTCGGTGGCCATGGTATTTTCTTTTTCTCTTTTACATGTTGGGTCTAATTTCTGATTTACAGGTGGTCATCGTCGGGTCTTCTTTCCCACAACCCAATGCACCACCGTCACTCCGCGCCCACCTCGGCGCCGGAATCGTGCCCGCTGTTAGGATCAAACAAGAAGAAGGAAATGGACAAAGAGACGGGAGAGGAACGACGCCGCATATGGTAAACAGAAATCACCACAATAGTGTTTTACATTAGTTCCGACGATTCACCCTCGGGTTCCACGTGGTGCGTGATGGCGGTGGGCGTTGAATCCGACATGGTAGGTATACGATATAACTATGCATATTAGATAAATCCGACGGTTATTAATAATGTTGCCCTGTGCAAGACCACATGTGGCACGTCAATAGTATAGTATTATGAACATTAATAAGAAAAATGCCAACCATTCCCTTTATCCGTAAAATGCTAGATGATAGCCATCGTAATCAAAATCAATCGGGGTATGCTATAATTGGTCATTAAATATACGAGTAATATTTTATCATACTGTTCTGTTGTTGAGTAACCTAACACGCATAAGCATCAAGACAAATTTAATTAATTCATCTATCTGTAATTGCCCTCTCCTGCCTCAGGTTCAACTTGAACGACAACTGCGAAGGGTGAACACTAACTATAATATAGCCCTTCTTCCTCGAAGAAAAATAGGGTAACACTGCCAATTCAAATCTTATGAAAACAACGCTGCAACTTGTAAAAGCTATCCTGTTGAAATTCAAGAGTTTATTTCGGCCTTTACTCATTCTAGGAGTGGGCAATTATTTATAAACCCATTACCAGGAGGACATTCATGATTTCAATTAAGGGGCGCTGCACTGCTGCTAAAAATAAAATATAAAAAAGACAAGCATATTTTCTAGGAACTTGAACATTGTGTTAAGACTGATATGGTACGGCAAAATTCCAAGGGATAGTATGATTACAGTAAGACTAATGTTCTCCTTTAACAACTTGTGAAATAAAAAACTCATGCTAGAGAAGGCTTTTACGGTCTATCTTAAAGCTGAAACCATGAAAAACAAAGGGAACCGACAGCACCGTCATTAAATAGTGGATGTCATGCAAATCTACAACTCGTCCTTGGCATCATCAACATCACCATCATGAACCGCATCAGCTTCAGGCTTTGAATCACTTTCAGCCTCTACTTCGGTGTCATCTTCCTCCTCAACTGTTGCTTCAGGACTGATGTCCAAGCTGGTCTTAACTGAATCATAAATACGGGAAGCAAAATCCTTGGGATCATCAAGCAGGAAGCCACTTTCGAAGAGTGCGGTCTGGTACATCAACTGTGCTGTATGTTTCACACCCTCATCCTGAAAAGTAAAGCCGATTGTGAGTTAACAGATAAACCCCAATTGAGTTGAGGAAAGAGAGGCCACAGAGAAAATTAGAATGTACCTCAGGGTTCTTTACTACTCTCTCTCGGAGCTCCTTGATAATAGGGTGCCTAGGATTGACCTCAAGAACCCTCTTGCCGCGCATGTATGCTTGCTTGCTAGCATCAGACAAAGTTTGAGACTGCATGATTCTCTCCATGTTAGCACTCCAACCAAATTTTGATGTTACCACTACACAAGGAGTGTTGTCCAATCGGTTGGAAATCTTCACATCATCAACATTGTCTTTGGAAAGAGCAGTTTTCCACCACTTGGTAAGGTCCTTGAAGGATTCCTTCAGTTCCTTGTCTTTTGAATCTTTCCCGAGTTTCAAACCCTCCTTGGACACATTTTGGAACTTCTTGTCTTCATAATCCATCAGGTATTGCATCAAGTATTCATCAACTGGATCCGTGAAGAAAATAACCTGTAGGAAATTGAAAAGAAAATACGCTTAGAAGACATTAAATCATCACCCCTCAGCAGAATAGAAAGGCTAATGTTTTTAGAGAACAAAATAATAGAGCAAATAATAAAAATCAAACAATTTAAATTGCACCTCAAAATTTTTCTTCTTAAGCCGCTCAAGGAATGGAGAGTTTTCCAGTTGTTCTTTGCTGGTTCCAGTTATGTAAAAGATATCCTTCTGCCCAGCTTTCATTCTAGATATGTACTGATCCAGAGATGTCAATTTACCCTCAGACTTGGTGCTGCAAGAGTTCCAAGTATCAGCTAAATTGTTAACTAATGGAAGTGAGGAAATAACACTACCACAAGAGTTTAATAATTACATGAAGAAGTAATATACCTCTCAAATCTGAGCAGTTTTGCCAAACGATTTCTGTTGGTGGCATCCTCGATGATACCAAGTTTAATGGATTTACCAAACTCATTCCAGAACTTGGAATATTGACCTTTCTTCTCATTATTGTCAGATGACGTATCTTCTGTGCATCAATATTTAATATTGATGGAAGTACAAAGTCAATGAACAGAATTTAAGAAACGCCTCTTACATTATGAAAAGGTATGACAAAGCAAACACAACAAGACAAGTATTCTAGACTGATACACGAGTTCTGGTAAACCTTAGCCCATAAAAAAATAGGGATTCCAACAGATGAAACTCATAATTATTACACCATACCTTTCTTTTCTTTGTCAGTGGACTCATCAGGATCCTCATCAGCAATCCTACGGATCATATCAAGGGCTTTCCTAATAAGTTTCTTCTTGATTGTCTTTAGACTACTATGTTGCTGAAGCATTTCTCGCGATACATTAAGTGGCAATGTGTCAGAATCAACAAGACCCTGTTCCCAACGTCAAAAGTAACATTTATTAGCAAAAATTATTCTGATCATCATAAAATATATTTTATCTGCAATAACAAAGCACAACAATTCCTACCAGCAAAAAGTTTAGGTACTTAGGCAACAGTTCATTAAATTCATCTGAAATGAACACACGTCTAACATACAACTTCAGGTTGGATTTGTTTGCGTTATAATAGCTCTCGTATAAATCTTGAGGTGCCTTAGGTGGTACAAACAGGACTGCCTTGAACTCGACATCGCCCTCAGCAGTGAAATGACTCCATGCTAAAGGTTTCTCATCACTGAAATCCTGCACAAAACATAAATCCACAACTTTATGAATATTAACAAACTCAGAGTGAAGTGAATTTCACAATAAATTCCCTTGATATATAAGGAACAAGCATGGCAAATTGGCAATGCTACCTTGGCAAGAGAGTGGTAGAATTTGGTGTATTCTTCTTCTGTAACCTCCTTTGGATTCCTCAGCCATATAGCTTTCACATCATTTAAAAGTTCCCATTCATAAGTTGTTTCCTTCACCGTCTTTGTCTTGGGCTTTTTTTCTTCGTCTTCACTTTTATCAGCATCTTCATCTTCGCTTTCCTCCTTGGAGCTGCTTTCAGCTGTTAAAGGAATAAAATAAGGTAAGGATGACAGTTCAAATTACCATAACTAAATAAACAAGAATGAACAAACACCAAAACAACATGTTGAAACAGGATATAAATGGAGAGATCCAACTGAACTCTTAAAAACATACATACATGAATCCTCTTCATCACTGGAATCATCTTCATCAGCGGGAACCTCCACATCAACCTCTTTGCTTGCCCAAATATAGATAGGGAAGTTAATAAATTCAGAGTATCTCTTCACCAATTCCTGTGAAAAAAATAGTTGTTAAATCATATTTAGCAAGAGATTGACGTCTTTCATATTGAGAGTAGATATTGACAAAAAAACGTATATTAAATGAGTTTTATCCTCTCTCTTTTTCATATCCTTTTCATTGCTATAAAATGCATATTGAGATTTGTGTTAGTGCTGCAAAATCATAATCCAATTACTAGTAACTATGAAAAGTTAATTTAACTAATGAGAACTCAACTTTCTCACAAGTGCAACACTCAATAGAAACCCTACTTAATATTGCATGTTTATCCATCGGAAATCAATAGCATAGCATGTGTCAGCACTTGTCAAAATAAAGTAACAGGCACCTACAAGATAAAACAAATTTTCCCCGTAGAGAGCACCTATACTTACAAGCATGAGCATATATTAAACTTTAAAGTAAACGACCCCTAAGTGTATACTTATGTGAAGGAAACTAGAAGACATGAAATTTTAAACTAGAAAAACTTATAATAATTAAGGTAAATAATTTGGTGCATACTTTCAGTTTAGACTCCTGCAAGTACTCCCCAGCCTCTTCCTTGAGGTGTAATCTAATCTCAGTTCCACGCCCTAGAGGTTCATTCCATGTATCTTCTGAAATTGCAAATGCTCCATCAGCTTTTGATTCCCATACATACCTGAAAACCGAATAATTTTCAAGTCAGATAGCTGGGTTACAAGTCAACAAACAAAAACGATATCAGGTCCAAAAAGACTTACTGTTTATCATCATTATTCTTGCTAATGACTTCGACATAGTCAGCCACGAGATAAACAGAGTAGAAGCCGACTCCAAACTGCCCAATCAGATTGAGATCTCCACTTGTTTGCATCTTCTCAACAAATGCTGAATTAACACAGCTCCAATTAACATCTTCCCAACCACATTACAAGCAAAAACTACTTCAGCAATGTGCCACAACATACATACCAGAAGTTCCAGATTTTGCTATTGTCCCCAAATTCTTTATCAAATCCTCCTTCGTCATACCAATACCTCTGTCTCGAATTGAGAGAATTTTCTTTTCCTTGTCCAACTTAATCTGTAGCACCAGCATGTTTTAGTTTAGTTGCAAAACAATAAAGCACCGCCGGCATTGTTTAGACTGTCTTCATAATAACCAGAATTTAGCAATACTAACCTGAATATCAAGCTTGGTGTTATCACCTTCTCCCAAAACGTCCTTATCCGTGAGGGAAAGGAACCTAATCTTGTCCAAAGCCTAGAATGCAAGCATCATTTGTCATTAACAATAACACATCGTTGGAGTTTGGATGAAAATTTAAATGCATGGATTTTCAAAATGTAAACAAGCATATGAATAGATGTAGGTTTTAACTCAAATAAATAACAATAAAAAAAAAACGCTTACATCAGAAGCATTGGAAATCAACTCTCTGAGGAAGATATCCTTGTTACTGTAGAGAGAATTGATGATAATATCCATAAGCCGTGACACTTCCGCTTGGAACTCAAACTTCTCCGCATTGCTCCGGAGAGATCTCTTCGAGATCGACTCCGACTCCCTTGCAATCACAACAACACGCGTGCGTTTAGACACCAGAAACAAGAGAACAATAGAAAAAAGAGAAATCAAACAACGCACACCTCTTGACGACATCTGAATCGGTGGAAAGGCCATGAGGCACAGCACCGATCTTGTCCTCCACCTTCGGAGGATCTACAAGCTCGTCGGAATCTCCCTCGGCATTCGCCTGAAACTTTCGACCTACAAAACGAAACGTAGATCCATAAACGAATTCGAACAACTAGAACAACATGCGTAATACGTAGAAGAGTGAATTGTGAAGTGGCATACCTTGATCTGCAAAGAGAAAGAGGAGAGAGAGAAG
Organism: Glycine max; assembly: GCF_000004515.6. Taxonomy (NCBI): domain Eukaryota; kingdom Viridiplantae; phylum Streptophyta; class Magnoliopsida; order Fabales; family Fabaceae; genus Glycine; species Glycine max. The sequence continues at coordinate 41,387,465 of NC_038253.2, forward strand.
AAGGAGAGCGGAAGCAACCGTCCACTTCCTCATCGCAGTGCTCAACAAACTAGTGTTCTAGTAGCTTCCACCACTGAAGAAGAGATCCGTTTAGTTTGGATTTTGATTCTCTTTTAGTTCATTTGATTTATATATGCCTCAGCTATAGGTTTGCCCGTGTTTGTTACGGGGGGAGCTTCATTCCTATGAAGACCTCCGTTTTGCCACCGTGGATCATCCAACGGCTACAGATCTAGTTTATGACACGTGGCTTGGTTTTATTGGCGTCTTGTCTTTCATTCGACGTGGAGATTGCGAGTGTGGTGGGTGGTCCCACCAAACGACTCCAAAGCCCAAGTCTACCATTTTGCTCATTTCAAGTGTTATCTTCTGCGCCTCTAATACGGCAGTTTCTTATTGGTTCTATTTTTTCTTTTTTACGTGGAAAAATCCAATCACTTTCTATTTGTTTTTTTTTAGTGTTTATTTTCTTATTCAACTTTTAGATTATAAATCTACATTTGTTTCTTTGTCTTTGATAATATACAGATGAAGATGATTTTAAAATTAGGATTTAAACAACAATAGAAACAGTAATCATAAAGGATGAAAGTAAAATTAACAAACATGATGAAGTGTAAGATAAATGTTTGTAACGATGTTAATAATGTTAAGTGATATTTTATTACTATCAAAAATATTTTTTCAGAATAAATATATGTTATTTGTGAAAGACATCTCTGAAAAGGCTTGGTTCCAAGGGGTGTACTCTTTTAATAAAAATGGAAGGTGTAATAGCAAGTGCCGAAAGGGGGTAGTGGAAATACCCTGGCCCCTAAATTAGATGACTGGACCTTATCTATACCTATACGACTATACCAAGCACACATAAATGGGCTCAAGTAGCTAGTGACAAAGAGACGTTTTCATGGGCCGAAACAAAAATTAAATAAACCAATAGAAACAAGCAAAATGGGTTGCGTATGTAGTGAACAGAGGAAGGAAAATGGTAGAGAATAGAGATCATGTCTATGAAATTAATAATGAAATAATTTATTGCTTGAATTATTATCTAAATCATGAAATATCATAATTACCATAATAAGTTGAAATACATCAAATAAAATAGCTAAATATTCCTTAATTATTTCCTTTTTTGAATTAGAATCTTTTACATGGTCAACTTAAAAAAAAAAAATCTCAAAGTACAAAACTTTCAGAATTTCACAAACTGAAATCTTTGCTAAGATAGTTTTTCTAATTATGACAAGAAAAAAACTTCCACGTCACAATTACTACTTTATTGTGATTATTATAAAATAAGAGATTAAATTGATGTTAAGTATGTGCCTAAAAAATCACTAAGGATCATTCTAGTAGTGGAGTTTAGATAATATGCATGAAATGATAAATATTAACATTAGAGCCACCATTGTAAAAATAATGTTTTACTCAAGAACTACGTGGGTCCCTCCGGCTGTAGGATGGATTAAAGTTAATGTAGATGCTGCAGTTATTGAGTATCACAATAATTACGTGAGAAATAAATATTTTTCATAACAATTCATACGTTATAACAAGAGTGAAATACACTATTAAACATTTTTTTTAGAAGACACTATTATGCGAAATTGAACTCAGCAAAAAAAGTTATATGTGAAACAGATTGGTTAGCGCGGCTTTAAGGCTTTTGATGGAAGCCTATTCTTCTTGACATCCTTATGCTTCAGTTAATAGCCTCATTCGATCTTTTATGCATAGACCATGGGATCTCTCATTCCAACATATTTTGAGAGGGGAAAATCAGTGTGCAAATTAGTTAGCTAAATGTGGTGCTTCTTCTATCAATTCTTTAGTTATGTTGGAATCTTGTCCTACTGAGATTAATTCTCTATTATTGAAAGATGCCATGGAAGTAGCTTTTTTTAAGAATTAGCTTTTCTGTTATTTTTCTGACAGATAAAAAAAATGAACTCAGCAGAAAGAGTTGATCTTACATAAAATGATAAATTGTTATTGAATTTTTTATTAAGAAAATAAAACTTAGCTATTCACGATTACCTACATTGGATATTTTTTTTTTATATTTGACGAACTTAAACAATTGTCCCCCACGTAGACCCACGTCATAAAATTAGAGAAGAATATATTAGGATAATATTGGAAACTTAAGATAGAAAATCAAAATGGGTCTGATACTTATTTGCTGTCATTATTAAGGTGTAGTTATTTGCTTTCAATTCTATTTTCCATTTTTCAAGGATTTAGTGTAATTACCCTAGGAAGAGCAAGCGGTGTGCTTTGTGTATATAAATCAGTCTTTGTGCATCAATACAACATACAAAATTCTGCCTCATCATATTCTGCCTCATCATATTCTTTTATGGTATCAGAGCATGGTCTTGAGAACCTGTAGATGACCAATATGGCAGAGAAAAAGGATGATGGCAACAAGATAAGTGACGAATCCAACAAAGATGAAAGTGGGTCTCATTTGAAGAAACAGATCTCTCCCTACGATCTGTATTCAAGTGATAACCCAGGAAATATCATAACCCAGGTACAATTGAAGGGTGAAAATTATGATGAATGGGCTCGTGCAGTCCGAGGCTCGTTGAGAGCACGACGAAAGTTTCGATTCGTAGACGGATCGATTAAAAAACCTGATGATGCTGCCCCTGAAATCGATGATTGGTGGACTGTCAATTCCATGATTGTTTCGTGGATTTTCAATACGATTGAACCGAAACTTCGATCGACCATCACATACAGAGAAAATGCACAAGAATTGTGGGATGATATCAATCAGAGGTTTTCTATTTCAAATGGACCTCGCATCCAACAATTGAAATCTGAATTGGCGAATTGCAAACAGAATGGAGACTCGATTGTCTCATATTTTGGACGGCTTAAGAAGCTGTGGGATGAATTGAACGATTTCGACCAGATACCCATGTGCACATGTAATGGGTGTAAGTGCGGCATATCTGCGGCGCTAAATAAGAAGAGAGAAGAGGAAAAGCTTCACCAATTTCTGATGGGCCTTGATGATACTCAGTTCAGGACCGTGCGGTCTAATGTCCTGAGTCTAGACCCGCTGCCGAATCTGAACAGAGCATACCAGATGGTGGTGCAAGAGGAAAGAGTCGGAGTAATGACTCGAGGCAAGGAAGAACGTGGAGATCCAATCGCATTTGCTGTCAAGTCTGGTAGGACATCGAGTTGGGAAAAGAAACCTAACACAGGGTCGGAGAAACCATGCTCACATTGCAAACGTGATGGGCATGATATCGACTCATGTTTTCAGCTGGTGGGTTACCCAGATTGGTGGGGAGATAGACCTCGATCTGTAGGTCGTGCGCTTGGACGTGGAAAGCATGTGCATCGACCAATGAGTGGCGCGGTAAAAGGAAGAGGCAATAATGCAAAAGTGAATATGACACAAGTTGTTGATGACACTGAAGTAATGAAGTATGAAGATGATCAGGTGCTGCCGGGGTTGAGTTCAAAGCAGTGGAATGCTCTTCTTAATGCGATTAACACACAAAAAGGTGGGACGAGTACAAGACTAACAGGTGAGAATTCATGGATTATTGACACAGGTGCCTCTCATCATATGACTAGCACTCTTGCGTGCATGAATGATGTTCGAGATATAGAGCCTTGTCCGGTTGGAATGCCCAATGGGACACGGACATATGCAACTAAAGAAGGAATGGTCACTGTTGGTGACAAGCTAATGTTGAAGCATGTCCTTTTTGTCCCTAATTTAAATTGCAATCTCATCTCAATCTCTCAGCTCTTACATGATGCTGATTATATTGTTCACTTTACTAAAACAATGTGTGTTATACAGGACCGTACTTCGAGGATGATGATTGGAGCGGGTGAACAATCAGAGGGGCTTTATGTGCTTAGTGTGGTGACACCAGTCCGTGCATACCAAGCAAATGGCATTAGATTTTGTGAGTTGTGGCATAGAAGAATGGGACACCCATCATCTAAGATAACTAGTATGTTACCTGATGTAATTGGAAAAAATATTGATAGTAGACTAAAGACTTGTGATGTTTGTTTTAGAGCCAAGCAAATAAAAGAATCATTTTCATTGAGTGAGAATAATGCAAAGAATTGTTTTGATTTGATTCACTGTGATTTGTGGGGACCTTATAGAACACATGCCTCTTGTGGTGCTGCTTACTTTTTAACTATAGTCGATGATTGTTCGCGTGCATTATGGGTATACTTATTGAAAACAAAAGATGAAGTTCCACATATCATTAAACATTTTTTTGCTATGATACATAGGCAGCATAACAAACAAATTAAAGTTTTGAGAAGTGATAATGGAACGGAGTTTAGAGGACTGAAAAGTTATTTTCAAGAAAAAGGTGTCCTTCATCAAACTTCAATTCGTTATACACCGCAACAAAATGGAAGGGTGGAAAGAAAACATCGACATATATTGAATGTGGCAAGGGCATTGAGGTTTCAAGCCAATTTGCCTTTGAAATTTTGGGGAGAGTGTATTCTTACTGCTGCGTATTTGATTAACCGAACTCCTTCTGCACTACTTGATGGGAAAACTCCTTATGAAGTGTTGTTTGATGCTAAGCCTGCATATACACAAATCCGAACATTCGGATGTTTGTGTTATGCTCTTAATGAAAATAGGGGGCGAGATAAATTTGATAGTAGGAGTCGGAAGTGCATTTTTGTAGGCTACCCTTATGGAAAAAAGGGGTGGGAAATGTATGATATTGAAACTGAAGAGTACTTTGTATCTCGAAATGTGAAATTTGTGGAAGACATATTCCCCTTCTCTAGCAATGACAAGGTGAGTGAAACACACGTAGATGAATGGGGATGGCCGCTTGATCCAATTGATGAATGTGAGGAAAGGAATGAGACAAGAAATGTAGTGACTACTAACGACTTGGGGGCTGTAGTTGTGGGAAATGATGTTCAGGACATTGAAAACCATGAGGAAGTACATGTTATGGAGCAGCAAACTGAGACAATTGAAGATGTAGACCAAGGTGAGAGATTGGATTCTCAACAGAGTATTCGAAGTGATGAACTTCTTGGTCGGGGACATAGAATCAAGAATCTCTCTACACGTCTGAAGGATCATGTCACACACACTGCGACTGTAAGCCTCTCGACCAGTTCACCACTTCATTCAAAATCCTCAGGTACGCGTTATCCCATTGCACATTTTATTAATTGTGACAAATTTTCTGTACAACACCGTGCTTTCTTGGCAGCAATTACTGCAGGGTATGAGCCAAATTCTTTTGCCGAGGCTGTTAAGGATGAGAAATGGCGAAATGCCATGAAGGAAGAAATTCAAGCTTTGGAGGACAATGGTACATGGACAACCGAAGATTTACCACTGGGAAAGAAAGCTATAGGATGCAAATGGATCTATAAGATCAAATATAATTCAGATGGGTCTATTGAGCGTCACAAAGCAAGATTGGTTATTCATGGCAACAGACAAGTTGAAGGCGTTGACTATAATGAGACATTTGCTCCCACGGCAAAGATGGTGACAGTTCGAACATTTTTAGCCATTGCGGCAGCCAAGAACTTCCAACTACATCAAATGGATGTTCGCAATGCGTTCTTGCACGGAGACTTGGAGGAAGAAGTGTATATGAAATTGCCTCCTGGCTTTGAAAAGAAATCTCCCGGTAAGGTGTGTCGCCTTCGAAAATCTTTGTATGGTTTGAAACAGGCCCCTAGATGTTGGTTTGCTAAATTGTCGGATGCCTTGAAAACTTATGGCTTCGAACAGTCCTACTCTGATTATTCTCTTTTCATGTTGCGCCGCCGTAACACCGAGCTGTATGTCTTGGTGTATGTTGATGATATAGTTATATCAGGAAATCAAAGTGATGCTATACATAAATTCAGGGATTATTTGGGCCACTGTTTCCACATGAAAGACCTTGGAAAGTTGAAATATTTCCTTGGCATTGAGGTTGCTCGGAATGCTACAGGTATTTTTCTCTCGCAAAGAAAATATGCATTGGATTTGATATCTGATTGCGGACTACTGGGAGCAAAGCCTGCGACCATTCCTCTTGAACAAAATCATCAATTGGCCCTTGTTGAAGGGGAGGGCATCAAAGATCCAACTGGATATAGGAGTCTCATTGGACGACTTATCTATTTGACTATTACTCACCCTGAGTTGTCGTATTGTGTTCATATCCTCGCTCAATTTATGCAGGCTCCAAAGATTGAGCATTGGAATGCAGCTCTTCGGGTTGTTCGGTACCTAAAAGGCAATCCTGGTCAAGGGATTCTTCTAAGAACTGATTGTGATTTGCGCTTGTATGGCTACTGCGACGCAGACTGGGCAGGCTGTCCCCTCACTAGACGATCTTTGACAGCTTATTTTGTGATGTTAGGTAGTTCCCCCATCTCTTGGAAGACTAAGAAGCAAACTACAGTGTCTCGATCTTCGGCCGAAGCTGAGTACCGCTCCATGGCTGCAGCTACTTGCGAACTCAAGTGGTTGAAAGGATTGTTGAGCTCTCTTGGTGTTGAGCATACTGATCCTATGCAACTTTATTGTGACAGCCAATCTGCCCTTCATATTGCTAATAATCCGGTCCTCCATGAGCGTACGAAACACATTGAAGTTGATTGCCATTTTGTGCGAGATGAAATTGTCAAGGGTAGCATCCAACCTTTGTATGTTCACACTTCTAAACAACTAGCTGATATCTTAACAAAGGCTCTAGGAAAACGTCAATTTGACTCTTTGCTGTCCAAGTTGGGCGTTCTTCATCTCCACGCTCCAACTTGAGGGGGGGTATTAGGATAATATTGGAAACTTAAGATAGAAAATCAAAATGGGTCTGATACTTATTTGCTGTCATTATTAAGGTGTAGTTATTTGCTTTCAATTCTATTTTCCATTTTTCAAGGATTTAGTGTAATTACCCTAGGAAGAGCAAGCGGTGTGCTTTGTGTATATAAATCAGTCTTTGTGCATCAATACAACATACAAAATTCTGCCTCATCATATTCTTTTAGAATATAACAAAATGAAGTTGGAGCATCGTAATCCAAAGTTAATATAATCCCTTGTTTAGGCCTATAACATTCATGAAATTTATTGTAGGACTAGACAGCCAAACAGACTAATGATGCCATGCGACCAATTCGATCGTTCAAGAAAAGAGAAGGCACAGTGATTCTTCATAGACCCGCAAATATTGTTATGTCCATTATAAAATTAATAACATTTTACCCGAAATGATGGTACTGTTGAACGCACAAGGGCATAGGAGTGTCAATATGTTTGTGTCACATATGGCTCCCCAAGATTATTGAATGCAAATAAAGTTCTACTAATTAGCCATATCAGCATGTCAACTGTTAAGTAAAATAATGTGCTTTATTTTTTTGAAAAAGTTTAGTTACTCAACACGTTCCATCAATCTTGTATCTGTTCTTCTACGTGATCTTGTGCCTTATACCGCTGGAATTCATCTTCAAAGACAAATTATGGCACAGAAATTTGCAGTCAGAAGGGGCAACTAGCACATAAAATAAGCAGATGTATACACATTAGATTTTATTGAATCTCGTAGTAAAATTACACGACAATATATACAGTATCTCGTAAAGTCATTAATAATTGAAACACATGCAATTATTCATCTCCCGACAGAAAATCAAATAAGCACTTAATGTTGATCAAAGCAGACAGTGAATTAATAAATATAAAAAAAAAAAATGAAGGGGGTTTTGTTATGGTTTTGACTGAACAATAAAGTTGTGGACTTGTGAGACAAGTTGAATGTGAGAACTCATAAATGAGACGCCATGAATCACGATAATTAAGAAGGAAGATGATTCACGATATCGGTGAGTGACGGTCACGGTGTTCTCCCAATCACCCTAACAAGGGGAACAGAGAACTGTGAATTAATGCAGATCCATTCACGCCTTCACGGTATCAAGTATCATGCCCTACCTCTCCGTGTCTAATATTGAAGAAATTATCAGATAATTTCGACTATCATAAGTTTATAAACTACTGATATTTATGCAATGTGTAGTTAAATTTTTTATTTTTTAAAAAATAATAAAATTTAAATATATATCATGTAAAAAATAGTTAAAATTATATTGTGAAATAATTAGTAAATAAGTGACAAACTTAACTACGTGCTAATTTGTGTTTGAATAACAAGATAAAAGACTTTTATATTGTTACTGTGTGCATGATTTATTCTCTTTCCAATGTAACAGGACAAAACCTCAAATTTGTTTTTGGACCATGCAAAGAGAACTTAATAATGCAAAGATTTTTTACACTTTTATCTAATTATTAAATTGATTTCTGTGATAAGATTATTTATCGTATAAATAATGTTCCTATAGATATAATTTTTATTTTTATGTTTTTAGTCGGTACCGTAAGAAATTCTGTCAGTATGATCGTACAAATACGTTAAAAAGGATACGTTGTCTACTAGTCTTGATAGTTCTTCTAGTTTTCTGTCCACTTAAAACTCGTCTTGCGATAAGTATAAACATAACAAAACAATAGAACACAAAGTGGATGTTTGATTTCATGTTCAAAATTGATTTTAGATATTTTTAATGTTTTACACGTTTGATTTTAGTTGAAAAATAATTTAAAATTGATTCAGAATTGAAATAATTTAATTAATTTTTATACTGAATCTAAAAATTTATAATGAATTTTATTTTTAAGAAAACATTCAAACATAAATTATATTTATTCAAAATCAAAGGGAATGAACAATAGGAGGCACGTGAGAAGCAAAGAGACAGAAGAAATAGGTGGCGTGATGTGGTTGGAGTTGGAAAAATCGGCGGGTGAGTACGATAATAAGGGGTAGGATTTGTTGGGATTCCTCTTTGTTGTGAAATGAAAGGTAGTAGTAGATAAGCTCGATGTGGTAGTGAAGAAAGAAAGTGATTTTGCAGAGAGAGATTTCAGACAACAGGGACCCATTTCCGTAATTTCCCTGACTCATTATTAAAACCCCTGAAACATTCCCGAGACGACGACGCATTAAAGCCACATCCAAAACCCAAATCCACACACTTTTGTTTCTCTCTTCCTCTTCTATGGCTGTGTCTGATGCTGTGGTGAGTAACCTAACGCTGCTCTATGTGGCGCTGATCCTCTCTATTAAGGCCTACGGCTTCCTGTGCGGACGCAGCTTCAGCGGCTGCTTTGTGCTCGTTGCGTCCACCGCCGCGGTGGCGCTCATTCTCGTTGCCACGCTGACGTGGGACGTGTCTCGCAAGGCCACGTATGCATTTGCCGCCGTTCAGCCTCCTCCTCCTCCTCCGCCGCCGCCGCACCACACCCACGAAACGTGCAAAGGTGGCATCTGCTGGCACGGCGTGGCGGTGCGATCGCCGGCGTCGCAGGTTCGCTTCAGACTACCCCAGAATCTTCCTTACACAACTTTGTAATTAACAACTTCTCTTGATTACTGGATCAATACAATATGCGTGCGACACACAAAAAACAGGGGGGGGTGGGGTTAGTTAAAAAAACTTGGCACTCATTGTCCAAGACTCTTCGCTATGCAAAGATATGGGAATGACTCTTCGCTATGCAAAGGTATGGGTGGGGTTAATTAATTTCTTAATTTCTTTTTCTTTTGGGTTGTCGGTTTCCGTTATTTTATATATGGTATACATATGATGCATTAAATTTTACCAACAACTTTTTTGAGAAGGGGACGAGAATTGAAACTTGAGAGTGGTGGTATATGCAGTTAGTTATATGTATGTGTATAGCTTGTAATATATGTTGATATATATCTGGTTAGAGGCCGGATTTGTGTGAATAAGTAATGTATTTTTTTTTAAGAAAAATATATATATAATGGGAGGAAAATGTACATTGGTTTGTGCTTGGTGTTTGAATATCAATTTCCAGGTTTGGAGTTGGAGACACTGATGACTGATCATAATGGAGTGAGCAAAGCAGCGGTTTCTTTTGCTGACATGATATGAACTATTATAGGTTGTTAGAGGAAAAAAATAAAAGGATGGTTGGTGAAGGTGGACTTATATGTGTGGTATTTTCTGCGGTACTAATTTTTGGAAAAATTATAAATTTAACAAAGATTTCATTTTTTTAAAAAATCTCTCTTAATTACTATAATAATATAACATTGTGTATCTATCACAATCTTTTTTTTTCCTATTGCATTACTTGAGATTCAATAAAAAATACACTTCTAGTCCTGAGTTTGAATAAAGTTACACCATGATATTTCTCTTTTTTAAACACTAGGTACAAGTAACAATGAAACAAATCAATTTAAAAATAGTATAATTCAAAACTCAATTCATTAAACTTATTTCATAAGTCAAATAAGTTAAACTTGAGTTAAAAAAATTAATTCGACAAATAAACGAGATGAACTCCAGAAAATGAGTTTAATATATATTAAATGATATATTTCATATTATTAAATTTTTATCATTAGTTTTTAATTAATTTTATTTTGCAGGGAATAGATAAATAATAAAAAAGATAATTATAATTTTAAATGAGTTAAACTAAACTTGAATTAAATCAAGTTTGTACTAAAAGGAAAGGTTCAAATTAAATTTAAGTTGATTTTTAGGTCTATTATTTATTTTATATTTAAGACTAATTTTGAACAATAAAAACAAATTACAGAGAAAAATCATGTATTTGCATGGTTTGAATAAAAATACAGAGAGAAAATAAAATTAAAAAATAACAAAGGTTTTAACTTTTAAGGCAAAGAGAGAATACACTAAAGAGAAAAGACAAAGAAAGTGAAAAAAAAAAAAAAAAAAGAGTGAAGGACACACCTATACAAGAGATGACAAACAAACCTAGTAGCAACACATGGATAATAAACTAAAGGTTGAACAGATTTCATATTGCTATGAATAAGAGATTAAAAATGAAAAAGAAAAATAGAACGATCAAAAGCAGTAAAAAATCAAAATTTATTAAAAAAAAATATATTGAGAGAATAAAAATTAAAAAACAGAAAAATTTAAAGTATTAAGAACTTAATTAAACCTAAGGACTAATGCTTGAAGGGTTTATGAAAAAATAAAAAAAATACAGACACAGAAACAAAAGTTGCCAACAGCCCACATTATGTACCTGCGAGTTGTCTCTATTAAACTCAACGTATTGGATTTGGACGCGTCAGCTAGCACAGAGGTCTAATGTTGCTTTTGGTTTTAGCTTGTTAGGTGTTGAATTAGTCTCGACCAGAGATATATTATGTCCATTCCAAAAAATTTCTTTGTTTGACATATATCCCAACGGATCTCGCTTTTTCTTTGTTGTTTCTTTAAAATTATATAATTTTGATAATTTTTAAATTTAAATATCATTATTAAATATTAATATAACTGTCATGAAATATTATTTTTATGAAAATTCATATCCTAACCAAGTCAGTGGTGGTGGTAGCTGGCAGAATGAAAGCGGTTCAGACTTTTTTTTCTGATTTTTTTTTTTTTTTGCTGAATTTATCGGTTCAGACTAATTACGTTGCATATGACTAAAAGTTTTAATTTATGAAAAAATTAATAAAACTTACTTATTTATTACGGGAAAATTCATTAGGATTATGGTAACCTTGAAATATGTAATAATTTCTCTCTGTTAAGAGATGAGTTTGATGACTACTCACTCACCTGGTGAATTGCTACTGGACATAGGCAAAGTGACATTTTATATTTGTGAATAAGGTTACAAGAATCTAGGAATCCAGGCCATTCGGGTAATTCTGATACAGGTTGGACTATAACAAATCAAGTGTTGATAAAGTTGAAAAATAATTATGGAATTTTTTTAAGAAACTTTAACATGTCAATTTTTGTTGAAGTTTGTACTTTGAATAACATAACTCAATTATTTACTCGACTAGGGTGTTTTACTGGCTACGTATTATTTGATCTTGTTTGTTAACCTGTTTTTATTTAATTAATTAAATTTAAAAAATATCAATTTAAATGATTTACTTAGTTAATTGAGAATAAGATACTCAAATTAATTAGTATTAAAATTTTCAAATTAGTTATTATATTAATATTTATTTTAAAATACTGTTAAATAAACCTACACAATTTAATAATTAATTATGACATTTTTGTTTTTTAAGTCCACTTGAATTAGTTTGGATCATGGGTTATGTAAAAAGAAATTATTGTATACTTAAAATTTGTTGATTTAGTTAATATATTGGGTTTGTCTAATTGATCTAAGGTTATAAATGAGTTAGATAATCTCGGCTTCAATGATCAGTCGAATTTAGATATTTATTTTGTTCTTAATTCTATTATTAATGTGATTATTACTATGTTTAATGCATAATTCTTTCTCTCTCTCATGTTATTTATATTTAAATGTCATTGAAATTACTTTTTTTTATATATTTTAATGTGATTGAAATATATAAAAAATTATTTTTCAATAACATTTTGCTTTTATTTTAATTGATTAACTAATGTCTTATTATTTTTAGTTGTTAATAAATTTGAACTTAGTTCCTAATTTTTTAACCACTAAGAAATTGGTTTCTATTTCAATAAAATATATTCTTACAATATAAATTTGAATAATCATTTTTGAATGGGAATGGGAATGTGTTTTGATGAGTTACTCTTAAAGAAGGGTATTTTTAAGAATCATTTGTGAGTTAACTATTACTCTGACCCTTGAAATTGTAAAGACATTGAATTTTAAAAAAAATTAATTTTACATATTTAACTCAGGCTAATAAATTAAACCTATTTTATTTAATTTTAAAATAAATGAAAGCTATTTATCTAAAGTGAATAAAGAGTATAGTTTTTTTATAATTAATTAAAAATTTAATATTTTTATATTTTATTACATATATTTAAATATTTTAGTATGATTCTAATTTTTAGCTTTTAATTAACAATTATAATATAATTCTTTATCTATTAAAGTAATAAATAATATTTCCATTACATGGATCATGGAAATATGGATTATACCAAACGGGAGGTTCCAAGTAAAACTGTCTTGAAATTCAGTGATCCGAACCGATCTTCTGTGAGCTCTGGACCGCTTTCAAGGTAGGCTCTGATATTCCCTTGAGACAGGAATGATCACCAATACCATATACCTCATGTATATAAATGCATGAAACATTAGCAAAGCCTCAAAACTAATGATTCACATATATAGTCTTTTTTGTTTTTGTCAAAATTTGAAACAAGGACCATAGTAATTCCCTTTATATCATGTTTTCCAAACGATTACACACACACTTGCCTGAACCTTATATGGGAAGGATACAGACCATGTGAATATCAATTGACTTTTCCATATACCTTTGCCTTTTGTTCTCCTTTCATGAGATTTTTCTTCATTCATGTGTTTTCCCTGCAACTAACCGCATAGTAGACTTAACAATTGAAGTTCAAACGTTAATCTGGCTTCATGTAAGAAGGAAATCAAGGAATTACATATACAAATCATTTTCTGCAGCAAAATGTAGAATGCAAATACACAAAATTTTATTGTTGTTAAAGCTATACGAGTGAGCATGAATAAGAGGGATATGGCTTTTGGGGTGGGTTTTCAACCCTCAATTATAAATTTTGGTCTTAGAGTGAACCTTCCCTCGTTGGAGATATAATGTGCCTTGAGTTCAGTGGTATACACTGTGACTCTCCTATCCTCCTCCATCTGTCATTTTAGAGTTAGGGGTTGGTATTACAAGCTAAAACTGTGGTCCCAAAATCACATGAAATATAGAAAAATATTTGTATGCTATCATCCATTGTGGCCTAATTTAACTTGCTAGATGATGATGTTCACATACAAGATCTCCCATGACCTAGGATTTTGGTTCAAAAAGATTTTCCCTAGCTACTGGATGTTAGAAAATGTTTCCTAACAAATGAATCTGTTTCTGTTGTAAGAGATTTTATGTATCAAAGATTCTGGGTATGCCGTGCAGGAACAATTATCATGTTGATTACCATGTTCAGTCTTAATGGGAGAGTTTTTTTTTCTTTTTTTTATTGACAAATGTTAGTTATTAGAATATTAGTCTTATTAGCATGAGGGATCGAACCCGCTACCTTCCCCTCCTTTTCTTCTCCCTTAACCACCATACTCACCTTATATCTTCAACACCATACTCACCTTATATCTTCAATGAGAGAGGTAGACAATGTGTCAAATAAAAGAGACTCAAAATCAGTAGTATGTGTGGTATTAGCAGGTCCTTGGGCTGACATATGAATTATGACAAAAATGATTTTGGTATGTTATTAGAGTTAGTTCCTCACTGTTATTTGGATAAGCTGGTTTGAAATTTCTCCAATTTAGTCATTAAAAATTTTGTCTGAACTTGCAGCTATTTTGCATGTTCCCTTGAAATAGCGACATATTTAGCTTTGGCTGTCTGGGCCTGATAGTTAGCTCAATCACTAATGAGTGATGGAGAACCAGCAATTTTCTTTGTTTTTCTCTAGGTATCGTCTTAGCATCTCAATTTTCTTTGCTTTCCTATTATGTAACATATTTTAAACCTTAAAAGGGACTAATTAAAATGGCCTGAATGGGTTCAGTTCAGAGATTGTGATAGTTGCTGGACTTTACTATGATCCTTTAAGGAGAGACTGATATGGGCTTTTGAGTGACTAATTTTGGTAGCACTCCTCATATATGATGCTATAAATCTTGCGAAGACTAATTTGTATTTCTCTTTTTTTTTGGTTAGCTTTGGCTAAAATCCATGTTTTTTGTGTTTCACTTGTGGGCAGGTTTTGCTTTGGTTGGAGAGATCAGAATAGGCATCAATTAAACTTTGCAGTAGCTTATGGATGTTAGGAACTATTTTGACTTTATAGCAGCTTGTAAAATGATAGAAATTGTCTCATAAGAGTCTTTAAGCACTAATCGTGTAACTTGTTAATTTCTCTAGTAATGTTTTGTTGGTCGGGAGTTCTTTTACTTTTGGAACAAAATATTGGCAACAATACGTGTGAGTTGTTTGAAATATTTTTTTTTTATCAATTGAGTTATATAAAAAAAATTATCCTGTAGTTCTAAATGTATATTTTAAAAATTAATTAGAGGTCTATAAAAATATAATTGAAGAAACATACATAATATATGACTATTTATATTTTTAAAAAATATAATTGAAGAATACATACATAACATGTAGATTATTAAGCAATTATTATATTAAAACATTTCTTTAATTATATTACTATTTATATTTTTAAAATATAATTGTAGAAAAGAATAAAAAAAATAAAATATAAGAATTTGAAATGATTTAATTCAAACAAAGAATTCAATTAGTTTCATCCAAACAAAAAAAAATTGAAGTTTGAGGAATGTCAATTTCTTCATCCAAACAAGTATTTTTAAAAATTCAAGGAATTTAATGGCCACATTTCAATTTTCCTGAATTTTAAATTCTCTAAATTTTCAAAATCCATCATCCAAATACACTACATTTATATCTTTAATAGGAATGTTTAATGAATTGTTTAAAATTAAGCAACGCTGCTTAATAAATTTTTATCATTGGAGTAAATGACTTGACACTAAATTACTTAATTGAATTGTTTATATAAATAATTGACGCTTAATTCATTCTTATCAATTAAAGAATCATTTTTTAATTGCAAAAGTTAATGTAACTCAAGTTAAGCATACACTCTATCAACTTAAGCATCGAAGTAATTTTTTATATAAAGTTTTTAATTTATGTGACATTGTAAGACTCACAAAATTTAGATAAATAACTCATTTAAACAACGATGCATTACCGATGCTCTTATATTATTTAATAAATATAACACTTCTTGTAACATTAAGCATAGTTAATTTTATTAAATGAAATGCGACAAATGACTAAAATAAAAATGTTTTTTTTTCTCACATTAACCTATACCAAAATTAAGCCTATACATTTAATGTACCAATAAGGTCGGCCATTAGTGGTGAAGGTTAGAGTAGAATGCATAAGATTATAAATTTGAACTTCAGTGTGATCATTTAAAAAAAAAAAAAAAACTATACATCTTCTTAATGGAGTAGCTTGAAAGTTGTAATCGTAAGACTACCTATAAATATGTTCCAAAAAGAATAGAATAGGTTCACGTATATTTTGGGAACTCTATTTCTCAAAGCCTCAACACAGACGAGATGTTTCATTGCATGCATGATTTGAGTTAGCAGTTGTTAAAGGAACATGGATGTTAATGGAGACATAAGGTTAATTGAATGATTAAAAGAAAAAAAAAAGATCACATTCAATTTTCTCTATTAATAAAATTTACATTCTAACAACTAACATTTACTTATAAAAAAAATATGCATGATAATGGTGGGAGAGACAATGAAGATGGTTTGAAATGAAAATTACGGCCAGTGGACATGTTTTCTCGTTTTTTTTTTTTACTTTTAATAAAATATTATTATCTTTCTTTAAAAAATCTGTAATAAAGTAGTAAAAAGTTGTATTATTTTATTATTTACATGTATTTTTTCATATAAAAAAAGGAAAAGTAAAAATAATATCGATATTTTTATAATTACTCATACCAAATATATACTTAACTTCAAATAATGGCATATACTTAACTACAAATAATGGCAAAATGCATGTGATGCAAGTTACTGTGTGACTTTATACAGGGGATGACAGTGAGTTTAACCCATGAAACCGGGCGTCAATAAGCATGCAGCAAAATCAGGATGGCTCTAAAATATATCAAACGCAACCATCAATCCAAAGACAATCACGTCATGGGTAATATGCTCAATGTTTCTGAAAATAATCGCTGATGATTATAGCACAGGATGGGGCTGCAGATTTGATTGTTCAGTAATGCACAAATAGATAATGAAACCTAAGACATAACAATTAAGAGCACGAGTTAACCATAACCAAGATTTGTATCTAGTTAGACTATTTTATGTAAGCGGAGAAGTTCTGGACACAACTTTCTCTATACAGGTTATTCCTTGATAATAAAAACCCACTAAAATCAACTAAATGTGACCATGTGTACTCAAGCTACCACTCAGTGGGAAACACGATACTATGCCTATAATTTCTTTGACATATGAAAAAAGCTACAGCTACATGTACCAAGCCATATGGGCTTGTACGAAAAACTGCACGCAAAAAAAAAAAAAAAAAACCAAAGAAAGAAAAGAAAAACTAATTTCCCCCTTTTCCAATCAATCTCATAAATCATATTACATCCATCTTCCTCCGCCTTTTATTGGGCTGGTTCTTCTCTTGCTAAAGGATTCCAATGGACTGGCCTATTCTTCAGGATCAACTAAAGTAATAATATAAAGCATCAATTGGGAGCGGAGCAGAATTATAAACAGATCAGACAGAGGAGAGGCAAACCACGAATAAAATTAGAGCTACTTCCATGGAGGTTGCTGATGTTTGTAGCTAAGAGGATAGGTATCCCAGCCACCATCTGGTTCCTTTCTTTTCACACTAACTCCAGAACTTGAGGATTGTGGAAGGGTCCTCACATGATCCTCCATAGCTCTGCCTTGAGCAGGAAAGAAAAATTGCCTTGCAGTCAACATGTCTCTGTTCCCTCCATCAATCGTGAAGCCAGAGTTCAGATCAAAGTTGGGGCGTGAAGATCCAACCCCATTTAAACCAAGCTGTGTACCGGTAATGCTCACGATAAATGGAGGTTGAGAATAAGATGACAGGGCAGTTGAGGAAGATCCCCCAACCTGAGGCACGACTGGACTTCCTCTTGAGTCTACCATGTATGGAATTGGGCCACCAGGTGATCCATACATGGCTGGTGAAAAAGATAAAGCAGGCACTGATGTCAGTCCGTTGTACCCAAAAGCAGTTGAATGATTGTAGGATAGTGTGGGGCCCATTCCTAAAACGCTACCTGCTCCTGACAATGGAAGATCCATTGCAGGCTCAATAGCCTTGCCATTTGGAAAAGACAAAGTTTGAGGAATATATTCTCTTGTACCAACTTCCACCTTGGCACCCAAAATAGAGATCACAGGAGCATCCGACTTGGATTGTTTATATGCTTCAATAATCGAAGATGACTTACTAAGCCCTTGGTCCACTAAATCGGTTTGAAAGAATGGTCTGTCATTCAGATCAATGTTTCGTACTAAAGGTTGCATTGATGATGACGATGAAGCAGGTGATGGGCTCCAATAACCATTTCTTCTGGGAAAAAGTGGCCCCTCCATCCTCTGATCTGAAGGTTGGGCATCACCATCATCACCGATACTATTTAAATCCAATTTGAACCTGCTTGATCTTTTAGGACTAAGTTCCACTGATGATTGGCCAGAAGGAAGGCCTGAAGATTCACCAATTTGTTTTAGCAGTCCTTCTTCACCCTCAGCCACATTCAGATCAAAATCAAGGCAATCCTGCCTCTGCTTGGAAATCTCTGAGGAGTTTCCACCAACAGAAACATTCTTCTCATTATCAGAATTTTTACGAGGAGATGCAGGACGAAAGGCGCTGGTGGCAGCTGATCCTTTCCATCCAAGGGTCCCCTCAAACTGCAAAGGGGCCATTGGCAACCAAGAAGTCAGTGCAGGTTTTGAAGCAGAAACAACTGGTATTGGCATAGTAGACATGGCATTCACAGAAACATCCATATCATCAGAACCAACTTCTTCATTGAGATCAAAGGTACAGAGACTTTTCTCTGAGTTACCTCCTGGGTCTCGAGCTGCTTCAGTCACCTGCGAGGACTCCAAGTCATCTTGCCCAGCCTCAATATTATCGGAAACACTCATATGTCCTGCCTCTTCAGAACACACCTCATCAGAGTTGCTTTGCCTGGATGATACCTCCTCATGTAGGACACGAGTGACTTCATCCTTTCTCCCTACAAAATCAGGGCTGGCTGCCTGCCTGATTCCACCTTCTGAGATTTTCTCTGAAGAAGAGCTGCAAACTTCTCTCTCAACCTCCTGAGCAACTTGTCGGGCAACTTCTAAAGCATCAACAATACCATACTCAAGTTCAATATCAGAACTCTTGTCAATAACATTAGGGCTTTTGGGGCCATTTCCCCATTTAAAAGAATCAGAACCATTTGTGGTACTGTTGACTTTATAAGAAACTTGGCCATGCCCTTGCTTTATAGGGCTGACACATTCCCTCTCAACTTCCTGGGCAACTAGTCGAGCAACTTCTAAAGCATCAACAATACCATACTCAAGTTCCATGTCAGAATTCTTGTCAATAATGTTAGGGCTTGTGGGACCTTTACCCTGGTTAGAAGAGTCAGAACCATCTGAGGTATCATCATCTTGATCAGACTCTTGGCCCTTGCTTTCCTTAACTGCTCCTACATATTGTGTTTTGAGGAAAGACATCTCAGGCTTTTCCAAGTGACTGCTAGTGACTGATAAGTCCTGCAATGCTTGAGAACAACAGTCATCATTTTCTGATGCTTTGGGAAGTTGTGGATTGCTGGAATTTATAGCTCTGACATCATCTCCCACACTTATCCCATCTGACGCAGGTGTTCTCATGCTACCAGAAACATTTATTTTAGGACAAATGATATTTTCATTGCTTTCAGCGTTATGTTCTAAAGCAGGTTCTTCTTTCACAGATTCCAGTGCTTTTGCTTCACTATCACCAATGGAGACAGGTTCAGGTTCTGGCTTTGCAGATGCCAAAGAGATATCTGATGCTCTTAATTCTTCTGGAGGATCATTAACATTTTCATCTTGCATCTCCTTTTTGGACAAGTCATTTAACTCTAAATCATCTTGTTGACCTTTGAAACTGTCTTGTTTATTAACAGGTAAGTTACAGGTCCCAGCCGATGTGGTGCCGCCTTCATTTATGTTAGCAACTTCTTGAACAGAAGCCAAAACACTATCAACATGGTTTGATCTCTCTTTGGCATCTTCACAATCCAACCTTACAGAGGACTGGAGTGCATTGTCAGCACTCTGTATCTGTATGCTAGAAACTTTTTCTTGTAGCTGACTATCTGAGCCTCCCAGTAGAGACTTCTCACCTCCAGCAGGTTGAGATACATGATCATCTTCATTGCCAGCTTCATTCACAGAAGATGGTTGGCCTTTCTCACTGACAATTTCATCACTCACATTGTTGATTCTACCAAGATCCGAATTATCAGTTGGTTCAGCATCTCCATCTCCACCTCCTTTCCAGCGGTCAAATAATACTCTTGCTCTATCCTGCACCTTAGAGCTACGATGACCAAGAAGGTTACTTACAGTCACAGAAATTCCTGATGAAATTGATTTCTCGCTGTCTAGATACAGTTTTTCAATTGCACGTAACATTGCAGTAATTGACTCTTCAATGAAGCCATCATTAGTATTATCAGCACCCAAATTCAGGGTATCCTTTAACCATTTGTTGATGAACCCAAGTCCATCTAATTTAATAAAAAAATCAAGACAATCTTTATTCTCTGTAGCAGCAATAGTGCTTGCAACAGCAGCCCACTGCCTTGTTGTATCACCAGCATTCTTAGCAACACAATCTTGCTCCTTCTTCATTACAGAGACCAACTCTTGCACTCGAGAAGGGGCCATGAGGCCATCTTTCATTTCAGTCAACGTAAAGAAATCTTCAAGAGTCATACTGCTTCACATAACCTTTCTCAAAGCATCAAGGCTGTCCTTTTGGTATGCAAGTCGCAAGAACTTTTTCTCCCATTAAGAGGCTTATTGGGATTTCAGGAATAAAGCTTCACAAACATGCACTGCAAAATATGATAACAAAGTAAATATGCATGTTGGGAATGGAAACAATAATCTGAAAAGTTTAAAATCACAGATTTATAACAAAAAATCAGAGCACACAAAAATAGAATTCTAAGTTTACAGCAACAATAAGGTAAAATATCACTGAAAAATAAATGCACATAATTTTCAGTCTTATTCGCAAGTGACCAAATATGGATATCAATCCTGGCAGTCTTGGACCATCATTAATAATAATAAATACAGTTTTCTCAGTTTAGGGTTTCCTTCCCTCTACCTCTAGTGATACACTACCCTCCATCTAATATACTCTCTTTAATGGGCTTTCTACACGACTTCACACATGCCCAAACCATCTAAGATGAGATTCTACCATTTTTTCTAGATTAGTTGCTACCCTGACTTTCTCTCTAATGCATTCATTCTTAATCCTATATTGTGTAGTATGGACATAAAATCAACGAAGTTTTACATTGGATACTGACTGCCTAATACAACCCTCCTCTTTCATACAGGCTTGGAACTGGCTATGTAAAAACATTAGAAACAAAGCATGAAATAGGAACAGTTAAAATATAATAAGAAGAAGATATAGGAAAAAGAAACACACAAAATAAAGAGTAATGGCCACAGAAATAGGTAAGAAAAGAGCACTCCACTGTACAAATCAAACAAATTCCAATTCTTTGGACCTAATTCATATACCACCAAAATCAATCTTTGCATTCTTGTATAACACCTTTTTCTTATGATAATGGCCCCCAAAAGAATATAAGACATTATTTTGAAACAGAGCTTAATCCAAAAATTAAAAAAAAAATGAATTTATATCTTTTAAGAAAGGTCTATTCACCTTCTTAAATTAACTAGGTTTTTTTTCTCTGAATAATGAACCTCACAAAGCAGGGTCAAAAACAATGTTATCAATAAAATGGCAGATGACATTGTGGCATATAGCGGAAGCATGTATATATAGGGAGCGCATCAAGTGAGAACCAAGGTTCTGTGTTTTGATTTTCTATTTCTATTTTATTAAGTGGAAGTAATCCACATGAATTTGGAAGGCCTTAAAGTTCTGTTCATGTAACATTTAAGACCAAGTACATAATTTTAATTCAATGGGTATTATATGTATCTTTTCTCTACCAGAAAAATCATATGTTCACCGTCATAAATACTACTTACTTGATTATTAAGGGTGAAAGATTCCAGAAATTTAACAAACAGTTTGAAATCTCGGGATAAATAGATCATGGTATAATAAAGTTAACTAAAGGAAAATATCTATAACCCCCACATTAAGCAATAACAAAACATTATTTTAGTCACTTAAGATAGTTCACCAGTAATATTTAAAAAATTCACACAATAAAAATAATTTGTGCTACAGAACAGAACTATAGATGAATAACATAGGATGCGCAATTCAGAGAAATATTTTAAAAGATTAAGCAAGCCTATGAGCTATCACTTTACAAACTACCTACTCTAAACAACGTTGGATAAATCAGGTCGTATCTTAAAAGAGTGATAAAATAACTAAACTTAAATCCATCAACAATAAGATTACCAGTCACTTCAAGGACTGGTACAAAGTCACACACTCACAATAATAATAATAATAATAATAATAATAAGCTGTAACTTTCCAATCACGATCACTGAATCAATATTATTTCATCATTGCAACGGCCAATTCAGAAGTAAAATCACAATCCCCAACAGTAAATGCAATTAAATTAACAAATTCAGATTAAGAACAAATGCACTCTGAAATCATTAGGCATAAAACTTGCAACAAAAAAAAAAAAAAACAGAACAAGAATCCTTAATTTCAACCAAGAGTGGCATAGAAATTGTCAAGGAGGGGGTGGCATAGACGCGGCTATTGCAAAACCCTAAATTCGGCGTTTGATGGAAGATACGGAAAACCCTAATAAATAAATAAACAAAACAAATCGCAGGCGTATCAAAATGTAAAGAGGGATAAGTTAATAGGCAAGTTGTCATAATGAAAACGGTGAGATGCGTTACGGAAAACGTAAATACCTAAGAAAGGAAGAAAGAATAAGTGCGAGAGAAGGGAATTAAGCGATAAAAGAGAGAAAGGAAAAGAGAGGGGTATACGTTTGCGTTGGCGAATGAAATCGAAACCCTAGCTAGCTCCGGTTGAGGTTTGAAAAGGAGGAGCTCCACCGGCTCGCGAGGGTTCGCGAGAATCGTAGAATGTTCTGCGCGCAGAGTCTGAATTGGCGCTCGAGAGAGACTGTCTCTCTCTCTGTGACTTGTGCGAATGTTCAAGGCGGAAGAGAATATGAGGAAGCAACGTTTTACTTCTTCTTCGAAATATTTGTTTTTGTTTTTTATTTTTGTGAATTTGTTCTCTTGGTTCGTAGGTTGGACATTAACACGTGCCACGCCAGAAGTTGTTAGGACTTAATGGGACCAGGATAACGATTGTAGAAGCCCATTGTTTAAGATTTTTATTTTTCTTAACAATTCGGTGGGAAAAAAAAACACTTCTAAGGTTACGCTATATGTTTGGATAAGTTTTTGGCTAAAATATATTGATGTACCTTGACTTATTTTTGGTTTCTAAATTGACTTCTTAATTTTTAAAAATTTAAATCTTTTTTATTTAATTAACGGCATGTTAATTCTTTCAAAATAACTTATTATTTTGAATTTTTGGATATAATTTTGATTTTTTTATTGATTTAAGAGGTAAAACTTTGTTAAGGGTCAATAGGTGTAGACACTCAACACTAATCAAGTAATAACAACAAAATTAAAGAAAAACACTTCATCAGTTTACAATATCAATGTAAGAACCATGAGATAACATAACAAAAGACATTAATGAACATGAAAAATGACATTTATTTTAAAAATGAGTCAATTCCTAATTAGAGCACAAGGATGAAGACATGGATTAGGCATTAAGGATTTTTTTTTTATTTGGATGATAATGGGTTGCATAAATACCTCCTAGACATCAATAAGTTTCAAAACTTGAGGATTGTTATGAAACATTAAAAAAAGTAAAAAAAAATCTTTTATAATTATTATATTTTGTTCCTTATCTAATCTTTTCATCCAATCAAACAAATAAAAAGATTCTCTCTTTATTTTTACCAATCAAAATTATACTGTGCATGATCCACATATAATTGATCAACCGATCACCTCCTCAATCACACGTCTTTCATCAAACGACCTTAATGGGCAACATGGAAGGAAGATTGAGGGGTCACTTCCTCCTAACAAGAAAACACCTTAGTCATACACTGACTTTTGTCATCAGAGTTTCTTTTCAAGTTTCTCACCCCCATATTGGAGAAGGAGCTCAACTTAAGGAGAAGATAGCACGCAGAAGATCGGACGAGTGAAGAACTCAGTAAGAACAAAAATATTATAAATTCTCAATAAAATTCATTTTTATTTTTTCTTTTGAATTTTACCTCTTATCGAAATAGAGAGGGTAAGTTTAGAACAATGAGAACATACACGTGTTCTGTATTTAATTTGATAGTTTCCCTACTGATATTTTTTTTTTTTTAAGTTTCCCTTCTTTTCATGAGTAGTTCGCAACCTAAGTTCCTAACAATAATAATAATATTAATTATTATTTTTTTGGTGAAAATAATATTTACTTCCAATCTCTTATCTTATGGAAAACATAAACAGACAAACAGAAACTTGAATATCGATCAAATTATCAATGGAGTTATGGACAACATTCTATGTGAGCGTAACTCGTAGGACAGTATTGAGTCACTGACGTGTTATTCTGTTTATTAACAATAGAATAACAATACTCCTAATTTTCTCTGTCTCATAGAGAATCAAGTTTCAAGGCTTTCATCCAAACCTTATCAGAAGAAAAAGTGCTTTAAAGAATTATGTACGCTGGGAATTTGTGTGTGCAATGCAACTGATACCAGCCATCATCAAGGAGTTCTCCACTGAAGCTCAATTTGAATTCGTCCATTTCTTGAGTCAATGAGATGATATTTCTCGTTGATTCTTTTGTTGGTAACAACGTCAGACAATTTTATATCCACGTAACCCAGACTTTCCTGATAAATAAGGTTGAAAGACAACCAAGTATTAGTATTATCATCTTAAATTATGTGAAGACAAATATATATATATATATATGAAAAGTGGAACAATTTGATTCATCAGGATGATATGATATAGCTAAAACCGTTAATCTAGTTTCATATTGTAGAAAGTCAACCTAATGTCATGAGTTGAGTGAGAGATGCATCACTTTGAGACGATAGTAAATTTACCTTAGGATGCAGCAGGCCTAGCTTTGAGGAGGCACTTTGCACTTCAACATATAGTCTCTCATTGGTTGGCGGTTCCTCAAGCATAAATTGAAACGACTCACCCCATCTTGGATCTCTATTTTTCTTGACATGCTGTATAGTTGCCGTGAGCAATAGTCAAATTTCACAGAAATATAAGCTATTTTCAAATTCTAAAAACAACAGATGCATAGCTGCTGTCCTTGGACAGGTTTGTTTATAGTAGAATTCTTTAGTAAGAAAATACACATGGTGCTCGTTATATACAAGGCAAAGACACATCATAAATATTAGTAAATGATTGAACTGGTGGGGATTTGGACTCAACCATTACTTGAAGGTTTATGACTTCAATAACAACATTAACAAAGTCTTATCTCATTGGATCAAAATTATTTAGAGAAAAATCCCTTCTTTTTTTTCGTTCCCTACAAATATTTTTTTTCCGAGACAATTCTGTCTGAAACGCTGTTGGAGACTAAATGTGACACCTCTTGAGAAAGATCCCTTTATGGTTACTCCTAAAATTTTTTTAGATTTTACACTACCTTACTTAATGGAACTATATATCATTTGATCCACTAATCTAACTAGAGCCTCTATTAGTCTTCTTCTATCACTTCTCCTGATAGACACTACTACAATTTTCTTTCGTTTATGTATGTTCCTAATCTTATCTTTTCTTTAATATCCACTCATCTACCTCAACATTTTCGTTTCTGCTACCCTTATTCTTTGCTCTTGCTAGCACTTCACTGTCTAATGTCAAATTTATCCTCTTCCGGATGAAGAAGCGTAACACACCTTATTGATCAAAAAGAAGAAAATGATGACAAGCCTGATAGCAAAAAATCAAAGTTGACTATATCATAATCAGTGTATAATACCTTGGTTTTTCTCTCTTCTCCCTTAAATAGCAGTCGCACATATGGATTTGTGTGGTGTTTTCCTTCCACATCTTCAGCTTCATGGACGATAATTACAAGTAAACCACCACTAGCAGGTGTTCCTTCAGGAGCCTTTTCTATTGCATTGGAATCTTCTGTACTCTGAGGTAACTCATCCTCCTTAAAAGGTTTGTACAGAACTTCAACAGTTAGCTGCCCGCGCAACTTCTCATTCTCAGGATCATTAGGGTCCATGGTCTTGAGTAAATTAAGAGTCACCACTTTAGGTTCATCAGGTGTAATCTCTTTCAGTGGAATGACATTCATACCCATCTTGTCATGCTTGCCAATCTAGTCAAAAGAAAGAAAAATCATGCTTGAAAATATCTAAGAGGAATCTTTTATGCAATGAAAATATTCTAGAGTCCTGACAGTTTTCTAAAAGTGTCCTAAAGGAAATCTCACATCCAATTTTGTTAATCTAGAATTGCATCTGAAGATGATACTTACCTGCTCCCAGTCATAAACTGTAAGCTCCAAGACTTGAGATTCTGGATCTTTGACGACTACATTAAATTCCTCATTCCATTCCGGATTCAAATTCTTGTATTTCACAGTTGTTTTCTTTGAAGGAAGTTTCTCTTCTGTGAGTTTGAGTTTCACATAAGGGTCTGACGCCCCCAGTAGATCTTTCTTTTTAAGCTTCTCTGCCCTCACAACTTTCACATGAAGGATTCCAACTGGAACTTTCATGGCCCTGTTTCACAAACCAAGCAAAATTAGCTAGTCCAACACCTAATGTTATAAGCTTGATGAAAGGAAGAAATCATAATTCATACATACTTTGTTGGATCCATTATTTGCACCTCTAAGGCCTTTGGCCACAGATACATGTTTGCGACTTGGTCTTTAATGATTTCCTGAAAGGAAAAAAAATGAGGAAGAGAAATCAATGATAAAACTTGACAAGCATTATAATGACTAGCCATATACAGTTATTGAAAAATTTAGAGGACATGAAAGTGCTATATGCTTACCTGGACAATCCTATAAAGGCCAGGAATAGACATTGCATCAGCTCCAAGCAGTTTTAGTCCAAAATCAACATGCGGCTTCATTCAAGAGATTCAAGACAACAAAAGCGAAGAAAAAGAGGAGAAAGATGTCAGTTATATAGAATCACCAATGTGTCAGATATCTATGTCCTCAGTCCTCATTCAGAACTACAATGAAATTTAGTCATTAAGGAGTTTGACATTATCAACACCTTCTCCATGAGAGACATGTAAATATTGGCAAAACATGGAAAACTTGGAACCAAAGGCTTCAGAGTTATACGCGGAGCAGCAAATACTTGCAGATCAACAACCTGTTATGGTTGGTTCAAAAATAAATAAATACCCTTTATGGGATGAAAACAAAGTGTATGCATGTTACTTACAACCTTTTACAGCTGCAAACATAAATTAAACCAAACACTATTTTTTCTGTTCTTCAAAAGGTCATGAAGGTACTAATATACCTGGACTGTGGCTCGAAGCCCAAATGCTTTAATTGCAACTATAATGTTAGGATTCCCAGCCCACTTCACTGATGGTTCCATAATCAACTCCTTTTCGTCAGTCACATAGACTTTCATTCCTGCCATATATTGATGAAAATAAACATTAATCAGTCTAAACTTCTTGCTGGAAGAGTCATCAAGGATCAGGTGTAAAAAAATATGACGTGACAATGATTTCATTTTTCAGTTCAAAAAATACCTGTCACACTGTAGAAACCAGATTCATGGTCAAATCAACTTAATTCCAGGGACACACTGCTATTATCAGAACATATTTCTCAAATATTGACTATAATCTTTTTCCTTCCCTTTTAATAATCTCAAATGCAAACAAAACTATTGTTTATCATTGACACAATTCTTATCCTTGGTTGCATCTGAGCAAATTCAGCAAACCATCCCACAATAAAATTTTGTGGAGATTATAACTCAAATAATTCTGTAATCATGTCATGTATTGGAAGGTCAGCTTGATATGGCATGTCACAAGTAGCAAGACAAGACACGTGAATCAAGTCAGAATTACAATATTAAAGCCTGCCTCAAAAATTGAATATGAAAAAAATACAAATTGTTATTTCTGTGATTCCTCTTTTACGATTAATTTGGGAATGAAAAACATATAAACAACATTGCTTAGACAACTACTAAACATATACTTGTTTAAGCAATGAGGTCATATTAACAAAAATGAGTGCTTACACAATAGCAGCTTCACATACATAATACTCATGTGATGTGTGTGTCTGTGTGGAAGTGGAAGTGGAAGATAGATAGAGAGAGAGAGAGAGAGAGAGAGATCAACCTTGAAAAGTTGGTGGCAGAGAACCCAAGCTAAGTTCTTCAAATTCAACTGAATCAATTTTGTACTTCGGAATTTGCTCAGCAATAATGGGCTTTGCTATACTCCTTGCAGTCTTGCAAATTGCCTATGAAGATTGAATTGTAGGTACTCATTGAAAATTGATAAACAACGTAACAGTTCTCATAGATGCCAAAGGAGCAATTTCAAACATCAATAAAAACAAGTGTGCATACCTTGTCCAGATAAGGCCACATATACAATATAAATTTATTAAGCCAGTCGAGCTGCAAACAAGAAAATATTAGTAATTTTCTGTTGAACCTACAATGCCTTTCTGGTTCCCAAGATAAACACTTTCACAAAGGTCCTATAATTGTAAAGAATAACATACACGGTCATAGTCTGGGTTTTTAATCCAAGTGGGTATCTCTGGAAGCAACAGTTGTAATGTTTTAGCATCTTGCTCAACCAAAGGTTGAATTACTGGATCCTGAAATCATGCATGTCATAATTTGAATTGTAAGACAATAACTAAAATAAAATGTTGCAGAATAACAGAATGTGCTAATTAACTTCCACTCACAATGTTGAAATACCATATAACTCAATTGAAATACTCTTGGCTCTTCAAAAAATGATAAACCAGAAAGAAGAACACGATCTTTTTCTTGTTCCAAAATGCTAAAAGAAAGAAATAGAGAAATTACCTTTCAATACAAGGAAAAGAGAAAACGGAATATCTATCAAAAGCATATCTTTGAATGTGTTGCTTATGTATTCTTAAGTACATTCATGGGTGTATAAGAACATAAATTGCATATTTCTGTTCGTTAATAATATTTGAGTCCTATATAAAGTATTTTATGTATTTTTCCCGGAGTTGACTAAACTAATCCTGTATAATCTATTTAGAAGTCTGTAGTAAAATTATGAGAAGAAAATGCCCTGCAGGTCCTATTTCAAGGCAATGTTACTTATTACCCTGAAAAATAAAACAATCCGGTCCTTTATGTTTATCTAATCTCAATTTTGTCCACCCTAAGATGCCACTCTTTCCCCACTATGAATTTCAGCATTCCCTGATATTCCTGCCAATATTTTAAAAGTTCCCTATAGATCAGGAAGTTCAGAACATAGGTTTCCAAAATTTCTCCGGGAAAAAAGCAAATTTAGCTGAATTGAAAACAACTATTGCATTTTCCCCGGATAGAGCCTTCGGTACAACAGATTTTATCTACAATTAATGTCACAACATCTCAGTGCAGGCTAAAACCATCCTCAGTAAAAAATCAAGACCAAGGAGTGAAGTGAATCTTATGACAAACATCAAAACACATTTCCTATTCCATGAAGAAGTAAAACAATCTGTTTTTATCCAAAATTATGCTCCTACCGTTTATGCATGAAGAAAAAGTGATTGCACAAGACTTTATAAATAAATTTAAATACTAGAAGTTAGCTTATTCAACCTCTAGCACAAAAAGTAAGAACATGATAATGATATCAAGTTATATCATAAATAATGATTCAACAAACAAAGAAGGGTGTGAAAACGATATAATTCATTGTTCCCATACGCAATACAAAAATTAAAAGAAACAATAAATAAGAGACAGAGAAAAACTAAACCTTAACATCTGTTGGCTGGAAGTATATGAACAAATAGTAGCCAATGACTAGCCCAATTGAAGTTCCCACTCCAAATCCAAAAAAGCTTGCAATAGTACTCAAAATTCCCATCTTCAATATCTTTGTCAAGCACCACTACTACCAAGTACCCTGAAAATTCATTTGTACAATGTGGAAAATAAGGAGAGAAGGAAGGAAGTTAAGTTGCTCCCGTAACCAAAGTGGAAAAACCTTCCAAATCCAAATCAACAAATGCTCTCTGAGTGCCTCATGTGGTGGATCAGTGAATTGAGTTTGAGTGCCAGGGAAAAGACAAGAAGCTGGGGATATCTTAATGTTATGATAAAAGTTCAATAAAGAGGGCAATAAAACAAGTTGCCAATAAAAAGACCTTGTTCAACTCCCACTTGAACCACACAACACTTGACAAGGAAACTTGTAACCGCGTGAGAGTGTCGGTAAGGTCTATTCTTTCAGATTTTTTTTTGCAAATATCAAAGTTTTCAACATCCTAGATGTTAACTTGGAGGATAATGATCCAACAGTGAAACATGTTCATCAGAAAAGTGTGTCTTAAAGTCGCGCAATAAAAGTCAGGTCCCACTATGCTTTCTATTTTGGCTTTTACAAACGGAGAAAGGAGTACTGCTTTTACGTTATCTTCTTACTGATCACTCAATATTTCATAATGTAACTATTCAATAAAAAAAATAGATATATTTAACATTTTAGAAACATAAAAAGTTTTTTTTTTTTTTTACTTTCCTCGCATAATGAAAAATTATAAGAAAATGTCGTAAAAAGATATAAATCATTCTCGAGGAAACTGATAGATTAATTTACAGATTCTGTTGGTGCTTCTGTTTCGTCATTAACCTTAACCATTCTTATTTTCGTTACTGTATTGCATGCACAGTTACTAGAAATAAGTCAAATAAATTATTTCTATTTTATTTTTCTTTACGTAACAAAAAACAACAGAACTCTATTTGAGGAAACAAATAAAAAAATTATTCGGATAAAAAAATAGCGAAACTTTGTACCAGTTGAAAGTTATGTCCCTGGAATTGAGGAATATGTTAAGAAGAGTGGGGTCTCAACGTCTCGTGATATTTTTCCCACCCAAAACTTATCTTTTTATTATTATTATTTTATGGTACACCCAAAACTTATCAGTAATGGGTCTTCCTCACAAATCTATAAAAATAAGAAAAATAACCATTGATTTCTTCCAAAAAATTTAAAATAAAATAAGTCCACGGGTGTTTTCAATGTTTTGATATTGATATTGTACATATATATTTATGTTAATATTTTATCATTAATTCATTATTTAGGATCGGTTTGTTTGATATAATAAAAAATGGACTAATCTAAATCCATGCCTAATTTCTAAAATATTCTACAAAAGAATTAGGAGGGTAATTAGATTTTGATAAAAAAAGGAGGATAATTAGATTGAATTAAGTTTGGTTTATTATAAGATACAATTCATAAAATATAATTGGATTGAGTTAGGTGAACGTTTTTTTTTTTAAGAAACTCAAATACAACTAGTCCAATCTTAATTATGTTAATTAAAATATTATCATATTCTGAATTTTAAAAAATAAAATAAATGCAAATTAAAAACAAATATAATTATAAAGATTAAATAAAAAGATGATAATCCATAGCTAAAACTAAAAAAAAAAAGAAATAAGAAATAAGAATGTCGCTTATAAAAGATGAGACTAACATTATATTAATCATAATAATCTTAACCTATATTTTAGAATTTCACATTGAAAAAAATATGAAATTCTAAATATAGATTGAGATTAGAGTCTTTTATCTATCAAATATAAAAGAAATAAAAATTTATCTAAATAATATAAAATTATTTACACAAATAATACAAAATATTGTGCACATTGAGAAATTGATTCTTCGTAAACTAATTTTTCAACCTTGCAGTATTTTTTTTTTATTGTTTTGGCGTTAGTTAAAAAATTGGTTTCCTAATGTTTTTATTTTTTATTTGGGGAAACCTATTTCTAAACATGTTTATTTGTTTTAAAAAAAAACTCAGTTAAGAAATTATTTTTTTCTTAATTGAGATTTTTTTAATTTTATTTTGTTATTTGTTTAAAAAAAAATTGGATTTTTAATGCCTTTTATTTATTTTTTTATTTTTTAATTATCTATATTTATGTTTTGTTTAAACTGAAAATAATTTTATTTTTTATATGTTGTTCATTTTTTTGCATAATTTTTGTTTTATCATTTTTTTAAAGAGTTGAAATCCTTTGCATTATTGAAATCATTTTTAATAATGACTGATGAAATATCTTAATTAAAAAATAAAAAAACAAAAATCATTGATTTAAAAAAATATGAATACGAAAATAAACATGTTTTTATTCCTTATATCTTCATTTTGTAGTAGTTTTATCAAAATCATAAAAGTAATTAACAATAATGACTAAAAACCCATAAAAATTACTTATATAAAAACTATAGAATATTTTGATGCCAAAACTAAAAAAAAGGAAATGTAGAGTCAAAAGACTAAATAAACCAAAAATAATTCATAATCAATAAATAAGGAATCATATAGAGTTGAAATCCTTTATATTTTTATTTTATTTGATTATTAAAATACATAATTTATATTAAAAAACATATTTAACCAAGAAGTAGAATTGAACTAAAATATTTAAATTACAATATAATATATATATATATATATATATATATATATATATATATATATATATATAAATTTGAAACAATACAACAAAAATTTTAAAATGCAAAGAACATGGCATAAATTTAATGTTATTGGCTTGAGCCTATACAATGCGGAGCAATTTTTCTTTAAATGGTATAGGGTGCAACACATGGAATATCATTTTAGTTGATCCGGTTCCCGGATATCCATTCTGGTGTGTATGTGAGAAAAGATAAGATGGCCCTTAGAATTTCTTTTCTTCTTTGGATCGGAGCAAATTCTTGGCTCATGATACGGTGGTCAATACACTTCATTGTGCAATTCCCCAAACAAAATCATTTGTATACGTTGGAGACATTTTTCAACGTATACATAAGATGTATGTAATTTTTGTACTCATGGTGAGCATGCTTACAAGCAACAATAACATGAGAACAAGAAATTTTCACTTTTTTGGAATTTGTCACAGTCACACCACCTTTCATCCAGCCTAATTGTGAAATTTTCAGTGGGTCAAACCTTTCTCAGGTTAATTGTCTCTTAGACCAAGAACTGTGTGTCACATCGATCGAACTCAAGAACAATGTGAGTGTTTGTCTTTCTCTGTGCGTCTTCCATGACCTTGTTTAGTACTTGCAAATAAACTTAGTCAAATATAAGCATTGTTGCAACGTCTCTCCCTTTTTGGTTGAACAATGCATTACACCTTATATATGTTGATTTTACTAGCGTACTTATTTTATCATTTGCTTCCTCCCTTAGATTGTTATAGTAGTGATTGAATGTAGGCTCCGTCCTTGCATATGCTAAGTAGTTATAAACATATAATTACAATGTTGTGAATAATGCAAAATTAAATAATATTTAATGTGAGGAGAAAGAAGTTTGGCAATGTGTCATTGCTCTTGAACTTCCTCATTTAATTTTGTGCAATGTGTCAAACGCAAAATACATGCACAAAATTATGTGTCATCCACCCACTATCACGTCTTGAATAAACACTTTTTATTGACTCATACATGTTTGAAATCAAACATAGACCATGTTATGGGGTGACGTGTCTTTTTAATTTTTTGAAGAAGAAGAGTCATGTTTCCATTGCTTTATCCTCGACAACAGCAAAGACTATTGGAAGGATTTAATTGTTATCATCTTGTGCAATTGCCACAGGGAATATCCTTTTGTACTTACCGTACAACCATGTTCCATTGACCTGAACCACAGGCTTTCAATATTGAAACTCATCGATACATGGTCTGAAACTCCAAAAAAGACAATGGAATTTCACGAAACCCTCTACTGTTTGACCTCCTTGTGGTGACATTAACAATGTTTCCTTCTCCATGACCATACCAAGAAGAAATTGTTGCATAGCTTGCAACAATCTCGGTAAACCGTGGAACGATCTTTCCCAATTGTCGTAAATGTTTTCAATGACCTTTTGCTTTGTCAACCATGTTTTTTGGTACGTGGTAGTGCATCCTTCAATGCCTTTGACGAGTGCTATCAAGGCTAGCACTGAAGTGGATGAATCATTTTCAATCAACGTATAGATGCTTTTACTTATGAGCAGATACGATAACTTTACATGATTTTGTGAGATTGATAGATTTAAACATGTATAGGTTTCACAGAGCTTTCTTATTTCCCAATGCTTATTTGCAGGGATGTATGTTGTCTTGCACCTCCAAGTACAACTATCGTCATCACAAATGACAATTAGCTTTGTTGAGTTGGTAGTTGTGTCTTGTAGTTAGCTCCTTTGCTCACATGATACTATTGGGAAACATATCATACTTCTTGTTTTGTTAGAAGATGCATCCCTTCAAAGAGAGTCCTCACCAGTTGTTGGACTTCTATGCGATCCAATGTATAACCGTATTCAAAATCTTCACAATTATACAACTGTGGTGGTATGTAGTATGGTGGTACGATTGTTATTGGAGAAACATGGTCAGCTTCTTCCTCGTGATCTTCTTGGGTTAATTGCGTAGAACTTCATCTTTGACCTCACCAAAGGAACTAAGTTCTTTGTTAGGTAAGTCAGACTTTGTTGTAAACTTAGGCTCATTTGGTTGGATTGATGAGGTAGGTTCTACTATAAGCGTACTCTAGTATGGGTGAGGTTGATCTTCACTAGCACCAAAGTTTGTGAGTCTAACAAATTGGTGGAAAATGATGTGAAAATAAGTTGAGTAAAAGAATATGCGTTGGATTCAAATAAATTTTGTTATGGTTGGGTTAAAACAAAAATGTCATAAGTTGCATTTGATGTATATAAATAATGGGAATAAGGATAATATTGAGATTCATGAGATACTGGTACTTGGTCCAGTGGTTGAAATTGAAAAAATAGAACCAAAAAATCAAAACAAATGCAAGAGGTGGAAGGAAAGAAGAAACCCACACAACCAACAAACAGCGAAGAAGTTTCTTACTACTCCTGTGGTTTGCACGTCAACGGCAATAGCAGGTAATGAAAAGGTAGATTTTGCAAGTTGGGTGTTCAATCTGTCACCGCCACCAAGCAGTTTGCCGGTGCCAAAGTTTTGTATGAGAAGATCAAAGCTCAGTTGCAAATGCAGAAGCTAATTAACACTTTATTAATTAACACTTTATTAGTATCTATCTACCAATCTACGCATCTCTTGTTTTTTTTCTTCGATCTTCTTCTCTTTTTACAAGAGGAAAGGCCAATGCCAATGACTTGTTTACCGCCAATGTTTTTGAATTTGGGGTGCACAAAAATGAAGTTAATTAATTTCTTTTATGTAATGTTATATTCATTATGATAAGTTCCATGACCCTTCTGTGAATTTTCTCCTCATGAGATATCATTGTCCTACTCACATGATAAAAATAAATCTCAACTTGTGATGCATTTGGTCTTGCATGTATTGTAGTCCATGACCATTTTGGCTAGCTATGGCTTTAATTGACGGCTGCTAAATATAGGATTTAAATCACGTGTCTCAATTAATATCCTACCAATAAAAATATGACATGTAATTTAATAATTGGTAATGGAAGATAAGGATGGATGGAAGAAAAGGGATAATATGCGAAAAAAAAAACAGAGAAACACACTTATAAAACTTTTAAATAGCATGACATGTTTTTATTGGAGATATGAATTGAAACACGCTTATAAAACTGATGATTTAAATCCCTAAATATATAAAATATGATAAATGTTGATCAATTCATTTTTTAACAGTATAACTATTTTATTGAGAAAAATAATCAATGCTGGTCTTGACACATGCTACAAATAATACAATAAATTGAAGTTAGATTCAATTGTGTTGGGATATAAATATGAGATAAATTCTCACACATTAAATAATAATGACATATATAATATTAATGAAAGGATCATAAACTTAAATTTTATGATTTTATGTTAAATTATGATATGTTTGAGATCCATTGATAAAAATCTACCCACAAACAAGTTGTATTTTGGTTAGTTTGGCAGGGGAAATGTAGGTGTCTATTACATTATGTCAGCACCTGTATTTTTTGGTTGAGGAGAAAAATTGTTACATGCTAGTAAATGTTAAAAACCAATTCTTATACAAGAACCGTTCTTTCACATGAAAGACAACTCATTATGTTCCAATGGTGAAATCCAATTACAAGAACAAAAGAAATATTTCATTTTTGTTAGTCTAAAAGGATCAGTTCTCTCTGAGTGCACGCATTTTGATCGTTCTCACTTTTTCTTCTCCACAAGTTCCTGTGTTGGTGGTAAAAAAAAAGGTTTAACAATATAAAAATGAGAAGATTATGAATTAAAAAAAAAAAAAATCTTTTTTTACCAGCACGAGGTACTCAAGTAATTTCCTCTTTGTATGGACTGGAAACTTGTCGTCTCTCTCCAATAAAGCCACTTATATTAAGTCACATCAATTAAAAAAACCACGTCATCTTATGATCCTTTCAAACATTTTAACATGCTTACCTAATTTACCCCTAATCTCTCTATCTCCTTTATGATATCTATCACAAGCATCCGTTACTGTTTTGATGGTACAATTTTGTGCTCCTTTGATATCATATATAACTTTTGGGTCTGCAAATAAAAAGTGGTATGGATGGAATAAAAATTGTCCCAATAAGCAAAGAAAAATATTCCATCAATGCTAAAATAAATTGATCGATCGTCTTAAGGGATAATATTGTACCATTTAAGATGGAGCGCATATGCTAACATGATATGCAGGTTTGGAATCAAGTCATCAGGACCTGTGAATTTGCAAAACGGCGTAACCAGAGAACACAGGAAAATAGGTTTACGATATGAGAGATGATAATTTCTTAATTGATTTTTTTAAATTATTTTTTATGATTTTTACGGTATTTTTTTAATTTTAAGAAACTCATATATAATTTTATTTTAATGATAAACAAATTTAAAAAAACTCGTATTTTTATATTTTTTATTTTTACTTAATTATCATTTAATTATGTTGTGTTATGCATTAGATAAATATTATTTTTTTATTTTTAAGAAATATTTTTTTTAAAGATACAAATTTTATTTTTATGAAATTCTCTTAGCTACATAAATTTATTCCAATAAAAAAAATAATAAGAAATAATTTCTTACAAATTTTATTCTCTCTCTTTGGTACACTATCTTTTCTTTCATCAAAGTCTTTCATTTGTTTCACTTTTTTCAACCCTTTTCAATCTCATGGTGTGGTCTTCTTTTATTTCTCTCTTACCCGATCTCTTACTGAATATTAAATTTTTTCATCCTTCAGTCTCCAATTTAGTATGTTTAGACTCCAAACTACTTTTTTTCTTGTCTTATTTTTGTTCATTCACATAACACCATTAATGTCTCGTTTTATATATGTAATAACATATGACTAAATCTTAAATTTATTCAAGTTTATGTAGTGGAGTATCTCTTAAAATCATCCAAATTGAAAGACCGATATTAACTATATTTTCGTCACTTCAATTATTTCATTATTATACAATTCTTTTTCTTTATATAGGATTTAAATAGTCTTGATGTTCTGCCTAAAATGCAAAAATAATATTTCTTAAAAACAATTATGTTCCAAAAAGTCATTTATAGAATACATTGTTCCATAAAGTCCATATCAGAAGAATGATTATGTATGAAAGTTATGGGTATAAACTATAAAGATGATAAAAATAAAAATAAAAACAAATGAAAACGTAGTTAGTAAAAAAAAGGGGGGGGGGGGGGGGGGGATTGGATATAGCAAAATCCTACTTTGATAATGTTTAAAGTACACCTAAGTGAACTCTTCTTCTTAATCCATGCTGTTAGGACATTTCAAGTGCGCCGACAAAATATTATTTGTCCCGGAGTTATCCGTCCATATAGTACACTTTTAGAATTTAGATATAAAAGTCACTTTAACTGGAAATTTACTAATTTAATATTTCATTTTTAGGTATTATTTTAAGCATAAAAAATATTTCATTTTTAGTTAAAGGGCCCTAATAAATTTTAAGATGATATTAAAATTCTTTAAAAAAGAATTTGAAGATTAAAAAATGACGAAGGCCCAAATAAAGAAAAGAGGGTCAGACCCAAAAGATAACAGAAAATTAAAAATATATTAGAGATTTTTAAAATTTCTTAGAAAAAAATAAATAAACTTAGGGCCGTTTATTTCATAGATTATTTCTGTAATCCTAAGAATAAGTTTTCTTTCAAATATAACATGAAAATGTTATTTTCAAATATTTAAATAAATATGTTATATATTCGACACTAATTATTTTATTGCATAATAACAAACAGAGGAATAAATTTTCCCAATCTCATATTACCGGAAATAAAATATAAAAAATACCTGTAAAACAAACATGTCTCCTGATAAGTGGGAATAAATTTTCCCAATCTCACGACCGGAAATAAAATAAAAAGTTACATGTAAAACAAACATGTCTCCTTATAAGTGGGAATAAATTTTTTCATCATCTTTACAAGTGGGAACAAAACTTTCCTCTAACATTGACAGTTATCATACTTTTTCATAATTTTTAATTGTAAACATATCATTTGTATGAAAGTTAAATAATAATCAAGTCTGTTTTATAAAACAACCACGAATCTTATTCCTAAAAAGTCAACAAGGGATTTAATTGAAAATATAATTTTTCATTTTTTAGATAAATTAAATATTTCATTTACTAAACATTTTTTTAAAGGCCAAATAATAATATTTCATTTGTTTAAATAAATAAAATATTTCATTAATTTACTAAACATTGCTTAAGAAAAATGTTTGTTTTAGATAGAAAACTATGCTGGCACATCATTATAAATAGTTTTACAAATTGAACTACTAATCACACCTTTATGAATGTGTTTGGTGTCCATAAGTACTCTTATATACATTTATAAGCAAAATGTACATATTAACTACAATACGGGTATAGTTAAGATGACTACGGACACATCTTAAACGACTTTCTTAAACGACTTTAATCTCAGAAGTGTTATGTATGTGATGTGATATCCTTTAGAATCCATCAAAATATTAGATAATTAGAAAATCAAGATTAAATAATTTTTTTTAAAAAAAATTCAAGTTCTTGTCCCATTAATTTATTAATTCACAAAAAAAATATATAATCAAAATAAATCTGCCTAATAAATTTTGATTAATAAAATGATTTTTTATTATTGTTTATAAATTAATTACTGTACTCTGTTTATTTCATTAAATTATTAAAATTCATAATAATTATATTACGCGAAACGAATATAATTTTTATTTAAGTTATATAAATTAAATCAAGAAGTTGTACTCTTTAGGTACATAAAAAAACGCTCACAAAAGAAAGGTACATAAAAAAACAAAAAGTACAACTTAATTTTTATATAACTATTAAAAGCTTTAAAGTAACTGTCCAAGACTATTATAAACAAGTGCATCACATATTGTAGACATTTAACTAAAATATTATACCAATTATTATCATGTTAATCGCCTGAATATTTAATTAACATGTTTAATGCCAAACAACCGCTAAACGCGGGTTGATCAAAACAAGATAATGACATGTTAGCTCAATGTAAATGAAGCTTGTGAGTTGTGACATTAGAGTTTGGCAATACTTCTTTCTGAAGTTTGAGGTCTTTTATAAATTAGCCAACACCAACAAAATAGAAAATGAGTAAAGGAGCACACCATAAAACTTGATGTATTTGTGTATCTTCAATAAGGGTATAATTTTTTTTGTTATGTAAATGCAAGATATCTTCTAGTCGAAAATTAAAAAATAATCTCACAAAATTTAAGTGATTAACTCAACAGGTAGCTGTTCGAAAAAGAAGAAAAAAAAAACTCAACATATTGCTACACTTAGTTATGGATCATTACTGTTTCGTAACTAGATATGAATGCAGTAAACGGGCTCTTGAAGTCAAATCCTATATGACCACAACGAAGTTTCAGCTAGTTTTTCCACGATAGAAACTAACCCGCGTGGACTAGAAAAGCATGTTAAAGAGAAAAGTAATAAAGTTGATAAGCTGATTTTAATTACAGTATAAAATAAGTTTCATTAATTTTAACTTATTAATTCATTTGACTGAGCGCCTAGAGTTGTTTTAATGTAATTAAAAGTCTTGAGTTCAAGTCTTGTATTTGTATTAAATACTATGATCTCACAAGACTCAAATATAATTGTATCTTGATTCAATTGAGAACACTGATATATAAAAATAAAAAAAACCATTTTAAACTCAATTTGTATAAAAGAGCATAATGGGAACATTTCTCAACATCTTAATCTCAATCTCATAATCAATCAATGACCTAAACAATAATAAATCAACTGAAATTATGAACCTCATTTGTGTAGAAGCATGGGCTCATGGAGTGACAGGTCACATGATCAAAGATGGTGCTCTTAGAACCACAAAATCGGCACAGAGAGTTGTTGGCTTAATAACTAACATAATTGCCACTCATTAACCATTTATCACCCTATGAATATTTTTCCAACAATTTAGTTATGGAACCGAAGAGTTCGTTGGCATAGTTAAACTTAACTACTTTATATTTATTGGCGGGAATAGACTACTACAACAGTAACACCAACCGTACCTCACGGGCTCTCTATTTTGAGTCCTTAGCTACCTATCTATAACACTTACCACTTTTTGTTTTTTTTTTAGCTTAATCTATCTCCAACAAATTGCACTAGCAAAGGAAATTATTCAAACTCAATGGCAGAAGTGGAACTAGCCCCAGATTCACGTTTAGAACAAAATGTATCATCTAAAATAGACCAACAAACCAAAACCGAGAGTGTTTCGTTTTTTGGCTTGTTTGCTACAGCTGATGCAACTGACTGTGTCTTGATGTTCCTCGGATGCTTTGGTTCGTGTGTCCATGGCGCTGCTCTTCCTGTTTTCTTCATTTTGTTCGGTCGCATGATCGACTCTTTGGGACATCTTTCTAATGATCCTCACAAATTGTCCTCACGAGTTTCTGAGGTGCTATCACCATCTTCTACCTATGTGTATCACTACTATTTTATTTTGTTATTGTACTTTGTTAAGTGCTTGATTATAAACCATGAGACTCTACTCTAACGTGTTTGTGTTAAACTTGTTTTTTTTATGTGTATATGTAATGAAGTAAATGTTGATTTCTTCTTAATTGCAGCATGCTTTGTATTTGGTCTATCTTGGAGGAGTTGTTCTGGTATCAGCTTGGATGGGTACATCTTATAACTTGGACCTCATTTCTTTCTTTCCAAGTAATGTTCTTGTTGGAAATCAAGTGTGAGTAGTTACTAGCTAGTCTCACATTGACTACAAAAGGGCTCAATGAAGGATATACAAGAGATATTATGACCAATATAACCACACTCAGTACATGATCACTATTTAATTACTACTATTTTTTCAGGTGTTGCATTCTGGATGCAAACAGGGGAGAGGCAAACGGCACGTTTGCGCTTGAAATATTTGCAGGCAGTGCTAAAGAAGGATATTAATTTCTTTGACAATGAAGCCAGGGATGCTAATATTATTTTCCACATCTCTAGTGACGCAATATTGGTACAAGATGCAATTGGAGACAAGGTAGTAACATAGTCAAAGAAGATGTGTTGTTTAAGATTGTTAAGGCAAGCTTGGGGGATGGTTCTATAGTTGATTAAATGATATTGTTTATTGAACTCAATGCAGACGGGCCATGCCATTCGTTACCTTTCTCAATTCATTGTTGGATTTGCCATTGGATTTACCTCGGTGTGGCAGCTCACACTACTCACCTTGGCTGTGGTTCCATTAATAGCTGTAGCTGGGGGAGCTTATACAATAATTATGTCTACTTTATCAGAAAAGGGCGAAGCAGCTTATGCTGAAGCTGGAAAGGTTGCACAAGAGGTAAATCCATTTTTGAATTAAGATTTTATTGAGAGGTCATTTTTCAAATGTTAAATTGGTATCTTAACCATACTTTGCATAACCTTTTCTTCTTTGTTTTTTCAATTTTTGGGTGGATCAGGTAATTTCTCAAGTGCGTACTGTTTACTCATTTGTAGGAGAAGAGAAAGCAGTTGGTTCATACTCAAAATCACTTGATAATGCTCTGAAGTTGGGCAAGAAGGGTGGTTTAGCAAAAGGAATTGGAGTAGGCTTCACATATGGGTTGTTATTTTGTGCTTGGGCATTGCTTCTATGGTATGCTA
Organism: Glycine max; assembly: GCF_000004515.6. Classification (NCBI taxonomy): domain Eukaryota; kingdom Viridiplantae; phylum Streptophyta; class Magnoliopsida; order Fabales; family Fabaceae; genus Glycine; species Glycine max. Next base: position 41,429,854 of record NC_038253.2, read on the forward strand.
GCATACTAGTGAGGAATCATAAGACAAATGGAGGCAAAGCGTTCACAACAATTATCAATGTCATCTTTAGTGGATTGTAAGTCCATCAAAACTGATTATGATCATGTGATAATATAACTCAAATAATATTGTTCTGGATTACAAACTTGACTTTTGCTCCTTTGAAGTGCTCTTGGTCAAGCTGCTCCAAACCTTGGTTCCATAGCCAAAGGGCGTGCCGCTGCAGGCAATATCATGAACATGATTGCGTCCACTTCAAGAAATTCTAAAAAGTTTGATGATGGTAATGTTGTCCCACAAGTAGCAGGGGAAATTGAATTTTGTGAGGTCTGCTTTGCTTACCCCTCAAGATCCAATATGATCTTTGAAAAATTGAGCTTCTCAGTGAGTGCTGGGAAGACCATAGCAATTGTAGGTCCAAGTGGTTCCGGAAAGAGCACGATTGTTTCGCTAATTCAACGGTTCTATGACCCCACTTCAGGTAATTAATATTACCATTTAAGAGTAGGTTATTCATTTGAAATTTCCATGTCCCTTTTTGGGAAGTGGGAACAAATAGGAGAGAGATGCAAATGTAGGGACCAAAATCACCTATGCCAAACATACCCCACAATTTTGATTTAGTTAGTTAGTACAACCATTTTTGTTTGTCAATTTACAGTTCAATGTTTAGGAGGAGAGGTTAATGCATTAATTTTCACTAGGTAAGATCCTGTTGGATGGATATGACCTAAAGAATCTTCAATTGAAATGGTTGAGAGAACAGATGGGCTTGGTTAGTCAAGAACCAGCACTATTTGCAACAACAATAGCTGGAAATATTTTATTTGGAAAAGAAGATGCAGACATGGATAAAGTCATACAAGCTGCCATGGCTGCAAATGCTCATTCTTTCATTCAAGGATTACCTGATGGTTATCAAACTCAGGTGAGTCTTGCAGTACCCACAGATGGGAAATACAAATCAAATTACTTCCAATGTCGTAACTTTTTACCAGTAGAAACGTGTAAATAAATTACCTTCATTAGCTTCATAATATCTTTCTTCTACTAGAAATGAATGGTTATTGAACATAAAAAAGTTATATTGGCAAAATGACATTTTGTTTTTCATTAAGGTTGGAGAAGGTGGCACCCAACTTTCAGGGGGCCAAAAGCAAAGAATTGCCATAGCAAGAGCAGTGCTAAGAAACCCAAAAGTATTGCTTTTAGATGAGGCAACAAGTGCTCTAGATGCTGAATCGGAGCTCATTGTCCAACAGGCATTGGAAAAAATAATGTCAAACAGAACAACAATAGTTGTTGCTCATAGATTATCCACCATACGCGATGTAGATACAATTGTTGTGTTGAAGAACGGCCAGGTGGTTGAAAGTGGGACTCATTTGGAATTGATGTCCAACAACGGGGAGTATGTGAATCTGGTGAGTTTGCAGGCATCACAAAACCTCACAAACTCTAGATCAATATCTCGCTCCGAAAGTTCAAGAAATTCTAGTTTTAGAGAACCTTCAGACAACCTGACCTTAGAGGAGCAGTTGAAGTTGGATGCAGCAGCAGAACTGCAATCAAGAGATCAACACTTGCCATCAAAGACTACTTCCACTCCATCAATTTTGGATTTACTGAAACTGAATGCTCCAGAGTGGCCCTATGCAATACTTGGGTCAGTAGGTGCAATATTGGCTGGCATGGAAGCCCCTCTCTTTGCTCTTGGAATCACTCACATTTTGACTGCATTTTATTCTCCTCAGGGTTCTAAAATCAAGCAAGAAGTTGATCGGGTTGCTTTTATATTTCTTGGAGTAGCTGTTATTACTATACCTATTTATCTATTACTACACTACTTCTATACACTGATGGGAGAGCGTCTCACTGCCCGTGTGCGTTTATTAATGTTCTCAGGTACTCAATGGCCGCAAAAGCATTGCTATTAGAATCACATGCATTATTTTTTTCTGGCCTGAGAAACTCAAGTCATTTTAACTTCATCTTTGGACATGTTCTTTTTATGTTTTTTTTCATGTAACTAAAAGTATTGTAATTAATTTAACTTTCAGCTATTCTCAACAATGAAGTTGCATGGTTTGATAAGGATGAGAACAACACTGGCTCACTAACGGCCATGCTAGCTGCGGATGCAACATTAGTAAGAAGTGCTCTAGCTGACAGACTCTCAACCATTGTTCAAAATGTAGCTCTCACTGTAACAGCTTTTGTTATTGGTTTCACATTGAGTTGGAAACTAACGGCAGTGGTCGTAGCCTGCCTTCCCCTTCTCATAGGAGCTTCTATCACTGAGGTTAATCTCATAAAACCACTTCATATACCATTTTCTCTTTTATGATGCATGCTTTAGTGCATGATTCATGCATCATTCTTTAGCGTTTAACCAACAGAATAGCTAAGTTGAAATTATTTATGCAGCAACTATTTCTCAAGGGGTTTGGAGGAGACTATGGCCATGCTTACTCTAGAGCAACTTCTTTGGCTCGTGAAGCTATTGCCAACATTCGTACCGTTGCTGCTTTTGGCGCAGAAGATCGAGTCTCAACCCAGTTTGCATCTGAACTGAACAAACCCAACAAACAAGCACTTCTACGTGGCCACATATCAGGTTTTGGCTATGGCATAACACAGCTATTGGCCTTCTGTTCCTATGCACTTGGCCTTTGGTATGCATCAGTTTTAATCAAGAAGAATGAGTCAAATTTTGGAGACATTATGAAGTCCTTCATGGTCTTAATCATCACTTCTCTGGCAATAGCAGAAACACTAGCTCTTACCCCAGACATTGTGAAGGGATCACAAGCACTAGGATCAGTTTTTGGCATTATCCAAAGGAGAACAGCCATCACCCCAAATGACACCAACTCAAAGATTGTAACTGATGTCAAAGGAGAGATAGAGTTTAGAAATGTTAGCTTCAAGTACCCTATGAGACCTGACATCACCATATTTCAGAACTTAAACCTCAGAGTCCCAGCAGGCAAGAGTCTGGCAGTAGTGGGGCAAAGTGGTTCAGGAAAAAGCACAGTGATTTCTTTGGTAATGAGATTTTATGACCCCGATTCGGGGTTAGTCCTGGTAGATGAATGTGATATCAAAAACCTAAACCTGAGATCCTTAAGGCTGAGAATAGGATTGGTTCAGCAAGAACCTGCTTTGTTCTCTACCACAGTTTATGAAAACATCAAGTATGGAAAAGAGGAGGCATCAGAAATAGAGGTAATGAAGGCAGCCAAAGCAGCAAATGCTCATGAATTCATCAGCAGAATGCCAGAAGGGTACAAAACCGAGGTTGGTGAGAGAGGGGTGCAGTTGTCAGGAGGACAAAAACAAAGAGTGGCAATTGCTAGAGCTATCCTGAAAGATCCATCCATTCTTTTGTTGGACGAAGCAACAAGTGCACTTGACACAGTATCAGAGAGGCTAGTCCAAGAGGCTCTTGATAAACTTATGGAAGGTAGAACAACTATTTTGGTAGCTCACAGGTTATCAACTGTTCGCGATGCCAACAGCATTGCAGTGCTTCAAAATGGCAGGGTTGCTGAAATGGGGAGCCATGAGAGGCTGATGGCCAAATCCGGAAGCATCTACAAGCAATTGGTTAGTCTACAGCATGAAACACGCGACCAAGAAGATCATTGATGAATTATTCATTCGCAATTTCCCAAGTAATTGTAGAAATTCGAAGTGTACTTGCAATTCGCAACTTGAATTGAGGCAAGGCCTAGTTCATTCTCAAGAACATGCCTGAAAGATGTTTTTTTTTCCTTCTTCATAGGACAGTTGTTTTCTGTTTATATACACGAGTCCTATGATAAAATTCAAAGCCTATGATTGTTTGTTTGTTGTAAAATGTTACAACTTTTGTAATTTCTTTCTGAATTTTACAAGATCTTTGGACCATTAAAATTTGTTCTTTTCTCATTTTCACTCCATCCTCCTCGCTAATAATTTCAAATATCATGAAACTTCGATCAACAAGGTTCTTTTAACCAAAATAAATTCGAGGGTACAAGAAGATATCATGGATCCCTCCTTTTCACTAAGTGGTAGCTTTTCAGGGTTTCACCTTCTTCATTTATGCTTGTCATCATCAATAAAAGGACTACGTGCCAACCGTTTTGACAATTTCAGTGCTGATGTTGCCATTTCGGAAGCACCATTAACCCGAGGGTATGGGATACTGCTACTGCCACCCACCATTAAAGTCAACTATATCATATAGAATTTGCTTATCATTTTCAGCACATTGTATATGGTAGTTTGACTTATTGACTCACAAAAAATCAAGAGGACAAAAATAGATTAAGACCCTTGAGCAATTCAGAACCATGTGTCTTTATACTTGCCTTTTATAAAGCAAGGCCACCATGAAAATATTACTACTTAGGTGTAAGCCTTGAATATAAAGAATTTAATTAGGATGGTGATCATTACCCATTTTTGCACCTATAGAGTTCTTGAAAGGGAGGACCAACATTTCAAAGCAGAAACACATGTTGCGCAAGATATTGAATGAAGAAGTTGATTCTCATGCCTCTTAATAAGACAAAAATAGCATGGAGGGAAGTGGGTCAGAATTCAGTGAAGCAAAGGCTGGTTCTTGGGCAAGAAAGGTGGAACTACCTAGCTTTAATAGAAGCATAGAAGGGGGAACTGATTTGAAGGGTAGTAGTTTTGAGTGTGATAGTGACCCATTGTAGTTCTTGAAATCAGAAAACAGAAGTAGAGAAGGTTCCGTAATTAAGAACCACATCCTTTGTGGTGGAGAAGAAACCAAAAATGATGAAGCAAAGTTAGAAAGAGAAAAAAAGATTGAAAAGGTTATGGAGGAAGAAGTTGATCCATCAATAAAGAGGGAGAAGCACAAGGAAAATGGAGTGACGAATGTGGACTGCAAAGACGATTTTCTTGATAACCCTATTACAGATTTGATCAAGAAGGAAGTCGAAGCTGGTGATTCAACCAAGCCACATTGTTTTCAAGACTCAGATTTCCATTAAAAGATTGTTATGGTGAAACAAAAATCATTCATGAAGGTGGTTGGAACAACAATGCTGAAATCTTGGAATGTCAACTTTTTGGGTGAGCCTCTAACATTATATTTTGTAAGGCAAAAGGAATGTACTGAGCCAGTCAAGCTTATTAAAGTGATATGGAGTCCACCCTTGTCCCTCCCACCATCGAAGCCACTGGACCTCAGTTTGCATGCAGGGGCAGTGGGTCATTCCCAATTAAGCTACAAGGGGTGCAGTTGTCTTCCAACAATCAGACAAAACTTTAGGAAGTTTCAGTGTGCAATTCCAGCTTTCAAATTTTAACCTTGAGGACAAGGTTGATTTTTAGGAGGGGTATATTGTTAGGATATAAGGAGAAGGAAGAGCTAGTTAATATAATTAGACTACTAATGAGTTAGTTAGTTTGTTAGAGGGATTTATTAGATATAAAAAGAGGAAGAAAGATAAGAAAGAGGGAGATCTTATCATTTGTAGATTGAGCATTAGCTCTTTATGAAAGAAAAATTTCTTTGTAAAGGAAAAATCATTGAAAAAGATTTCTCTCTCTTATTTTCTGTTATTTTCTTATTAATCAATAAAATCTTTTATTTTTTCCTCATCTCAATTCTGGGTTCCTAACAGATTATCTTACTTAACTTCCTGGTTAGCTTCTATTAAAGGTCCTAAGGATTTTCTTTGCTTTAAAGTTCACTTTACTTAATTATTTTATCAAATGCAATTTACTTCTCGGTATTTGCGTTAAGCCGAGGACATTTGATTCTTAAATTTCTTTTATTCATACGCCAACTCAGCATGAAATGGTTTGACCGGTGTCTGAGTAATTGGTCTTCCTCATTTTCATACAGAAACTCGATTGTGCATGACAGAGTTCAAACTAGTATCTAGGTTGTACTTTGATGGTGCATGACTAGCTTATTCTTACTAGGATATTAATAATCAACTATAATTAACTATTTTCTTCAATGACAAGGAAACATTTGAGGCAGCATTATTTAGACCATTTTGTTTTCCTTGAAAACGAAAGTATCTTTGCTTAATGAATAAAAGCCTTAAAAAACGAGCTTCTCTAAAATTAAATTAGGGGAGTTTTCATTTTTAGGAAAACGAGACTATAAAATTTGAACCAAACACTACCTAATTCTTGTACTTTACTTTTTTTCTTTTTTATTGGGGCAGGGGGTTGGTTGGTTGAAATTGTTTGATGTACACGTAAATACTTGTTCACTCTTGAAGGGAGAAGAATCAACAAAGTTGATTGGTGCTTCTTCCCAAAAGCAGCAGAGTTATGTTGTGCAACACTTTTTTAACATTTATAAGTTGAGTGTTTCAGGTCGTTAGCGTGGACTTGCATGTGTTACTGTGATAACCAAATGTAAAAGACGTCTTTGATACTGCCGTTAAAGGGGTTCTTCAACCACCAAAGGAAAAAGCAACAAAAAGAAGGCACAAGAGGCAAAGAGCCTGTTCAATCCTTGTGATTCCTATGCGAGTATAACTAACTGGCGCAAGCCTATTTCTTGTTTTCTGTCAGCAATTGACGAGAAGTACTACCTGCCTATGTGAATGTGATCGCATTTAGAGCCCTAAATTCTTATTTCATCCGTGATTTTTGTGGGTTTTGCATGTTCTAAGTTACCAGAATTGTCTCAAAATTGAAGGATGTGACCAATGGATAGAACATCTAATAGTTGAGTGGATGAGCTCTTGCGGTGCCATAGAAACCATGATTAGGAAATATAAAATGCAATTTCAGGAAGGAATGGACACCTCAAGCTTTTATGAATGTGGAAATATCCAATTTATATGGCTTTAATGAAACATTAAATGCAAATACCAATCGTGCTTTATAATGATCTTGACGCCACTGCAAACATGTAAATGCAAGAGTAATGGACATTCAATTCATGCAGTTTTAATTAAACTGCACATGCTAATTGTGCATTAAGAGTGATGCTATATACTTTATCCTCCTACTAATCTTCCCAATAAAAGAACTAAATGAAAATGTAAGTACATTTAATATCTTGCAGTATAAAATACATTCAATTATTTCTTCATTTAGCAAGTAGAAGAATTTGTAGGAAGATTATTCACTTCTAAATGAACTTGATGCCACTGCAAACACTTTATAATGCACAAGTAGTGAACACTGATAAACCTTTTTTTATTTTGTTTTTCAAGATGAAGATGAACACTCACAACAACATGTTTGGCTTTTCATACAACTTCCCATTTGGGCGTCCTGGATATGTTAGGCAGGGATTGAGACATTGATGGGATCATATTTTTCACCCAGTATACCACCCTTCTGTTTTTGGAATTGGATGTACCTCAATGTGCTGGTAAAAAAGGCATCCGAAGCTGGAAGAGCTGAAGCAGAGTCACTCTGCATCTCGGTCGTGATCAATTCTATAAGCCCTTGGATAGTAGAACTAGTGATCTGAGGGTTTCCTTTCTCAAAATAGTAAATGTACCTGAAACTCACTCTCATCCGTAAGTAAGAAAATCATGAAGATAGTATAACAAGTAGTTTTATAGCAAAAGGTGACCAACTTGTTCAGTATTTCAACAAAGAGCGTCACTGGACCACTGCTACCCCTTGCTGCATTGGCCATTTGTTGAGCAGCATTTGCAATCCTTAAAGCACGCTTAAGGCAAAGCAATACCCTGTAATCAAACAGTCAACAGCCCCACTCCAAGAGAATGAAACAGAAAAGACGAAAGATGACAATTAGAAGACTCTTCAGCATACAGTAAAGTTCTACCCCAAATTAATTTAAGCAATTCTAAACATGTGTATCAATTATGCAGAGCGATAATTACATTTGACAAAACATGATGCAGAAGCATAAATACTTCATGAAACTTGATTCCATATTGTGGAAAGGAGATCATTATTTCAGAAAACATAAGAAGAGGCAAAGATGCATGAAACCGATCAAATCATCCTAATTAAACCAATTTGAGTATTTACCAGCATACCTTTCTCCATCTTTAATACCATCTTGATCATCAACCCAAAAGAGATGAGAGCATGCATAAACTGCTCGGCACTGATCAGGTTTCTTCAAAAGCTTTGCTGAATACTGTGGAAAGATAGATCATCATGTTAGGCTTGGCATGAATACATAGAAAGAGATTAATAACATTTGCCACCATCCATTTGTCTAATGGTCTTGAGAAAACTCATCACATGGCAGGCGTATGTAGAATTTTTTAACTAAGTTGGAAAGGCGGGGATGGAACAAAATAGAAAGAAAGGGATGACATGGACACTGGACTAGTTGTCTTCCCCAATCCTCCCATGTATGAGTGATTAGTGAAGGGGAATGGAAAAGGAAAGGTTTATTAATTGTAACATTTCAACCTAATCCTTATTTACTATTTTGAGTACCTTAGGAGCAGAAGTTGAATGATTGCCCTGGTATTCCCTTTCCCTAAAAAATATTTTAAACCTCCAAGTAATAGGGATTATTCCATTCCCATCATCACCCCTCATCCAAACAGACTCTTAAAAGGAAAAGGATAAGGGTGAAAAAATGGAAAACAAGTAACAGTACTATACCCCTGTGGCCTTGTGTGTTAATGTATCCCTGTTCTCAATGCCAAAGACATTCATTCTCTGAAGAGACCCAATAATTAAATGTATTGCGGTTACTTGGGCTTTGGAGTCCTAAAACCATTATAAACAGAGACAGATTAGTAAAGGCCATTTCTTAGTCATGTTAAGAAAATGTTAAAGTGAACTGTTTTTATTAATAATTACCGCAATTTCTTCTTCATATAATACAAATGCCTGAGTGAAAAATTCATAAGCAACAGGCTCAAGGTCACAGTCATTAGCAGCCTGATATTAATAATAAAAGTGAGAAAAAAAATCACTGAAACACTTGTGAAAAATCAGAGATTTGTCATAATCAAGATAAAGAGTCTCAACAATGTCAGGAAAATATTAAAATTCATAGTTGTATGACTATAGCCAAGTCCAGTGTGAGCATAGCCCTTAAAAACCATTTCGCAATTCAGACTAAACCTTCAATTTAATGGGGGGAAAATGCCCTTTAAATATATTTGGGTGGCAGAGAGTAAATTTGCAGGCCACAACTTCATTTGAAAATCCCCCCTTCAGGGTCTTCTCAGAGTTGTTTGGAAATATAGGGAGAAACAAAGGCAAAACCAATTAGGTCATTCAAGTTTGCAGAGTGAAGCATACCTCAGCACATTGCAGATACAGTCTCAGGGCCAGTTCAGGAGATGATACAGAAGAAAGAGCTTCAATTATCTGTAACAAAATAACTATTATTTGTCCATCACATGATGGTAACAATATGGTGCATAGAGCATTGCATAAATATCATAAATGACATGATAATTAATATATGCTACACAGTAATCAGACAAAATTATTCCTTGATAGTTTAATAAAAAAATATTTTAGAGTTGTACACTTGTACTAATTAAGAGAGACAATTATTCTCCTCCAGACCTCCACTCCACTAAGATTATAAATTTTCAAATCACCTCATTTAAAAGCTGAAATATTTTTTTTGGTGTTGTAGGAACTTCTTCTCCCACTATATCTCCATCCTGCCCTTGCAACCGCCTGATCAACTGCAGCAAAATATGATTCAAGAAGGCAAAAAAGAAAGAGTTGTTCATTCTGACATATCAATCTCAAGTCTCAATAAGTAAACCCCCAATTACAGTTTCATACAATTTAAGTAAATATTTTCAGACCTTGTTGTCCCAGCTATCAAGTATTCAATTGGAAGTAGGAAACTCTTGGGATTTTTATAAATCTAATGGGTAATAATATGCATCACCATTAAAGCCACCACAAGGTTGCAAAGTAATATGAGGCTTAACCATTAAATCATAAATATAAGACCTCACGATCTAAAGTTTAAGTTACTGCCACTGTACAATTATTGTAAGCATTTGTTGTTTCACATATATACTTAGTCTCAAATCTCTGGTGTGCATGGTTCATAGGATCCTAGTATAACCATCAGTGGCTTTATTATGGAATATAGACCTGACAAGACCAGGCAAGTCCATTCATATAATTTTCAAACCACCATCATATAGAATTCAACTCAAGAAGCATGTTAAAGATAGTGGAGATAAAAACATTGAAAGAATATCATCGTCAAGAAAGAAAGATACCCTTAGTGCAGAAAATATCAGGGAAGGAACTGTAAAAGGTAAGCGCCTTGGTCCTCCACTCATAATATGCTTCTTTACGGTACATATTATCTGAAGGTCAATGAGTCGTGTTATATGAAGCACTTAATGGAGAAACACCAGTGCAATTCAATTTGACCATGAACACACTTATCGTTACCTTAAACATTTCCTCTGGTTCATCATTATGAAGCATGTGTATGAGGCGAGCGACAGAATTTTGCTCCTCATTGAAATCTTCTTCATCAACCTGTGTACAAGATGGAAAAATATTTAAATTGGTCTGATCTTGAGCAAATATTATATTTATGTAGGGAATAATAATAGATTATTTATTGCTTTGACATATAAAGAAATGTTGAATATATCAATTAAAAAATAACAGGTCACATAGAACAATTGTATCCTTATAAACAAAATCCCAAGATAATAACAAAACTCAGGCACACCTCATCCACAGTTGTTCCATCCAAGTCCATTATAAGCCCTTTGATTAGTTCAAATAAAACTTCAACCTACAAAGGCATATTGAACACTGTTACATAGAGATAAAGTTGTTATGTTGAGCCATAAGCAAAGTAACATACCTTATCGGCAGTAGAGATGCAAGTGTTATTCTTCATAATGCTTTGGATAATAACCATGGCCATAACTTTATTTGTTTCATGATCAAGATGATACATTACACGAGGATAATTGGAAAGTGTCAGGGCAGTCACAATATCATTGTATTTATCAAGTGGAGCACTTAAAAGTGCAACAACTTGCTTTGTTGCTCTATTGTCATCAAGCTTTGGTTTTCCAGAAAGCTTCTTGACACATGAACCCTGCACAAATTCCAGAAACGATGCAGCTAAGCTAAAATGCAATTCTTGTCCATACCACATCTCATAAAGAGGCTGTGATGTTTGAAAGTAACATACCAGTACTTGGTCCACATAATCAAGTCGATCCGGATGAACACGGAGAGTAAATGTAAGAAGAGAAACATGCAAAGCTATTGCTCCCACGATAGGCATGTCGTCAACTTGTGCTTCTATCACCTGCAACCAAATGCAGGTTATATGGTCTTCAATTGCAGCTCCATAGTCCATACAATAAGGTATAACTAGTATTTAGTAGGCACAAAGAAGGGATAATGGGATATCACTCCTTTCTTTCTCTGTACTTTTCTTCCTATCAAATCAAATGACTATAATCAATATTTGGTTTTTCTCGTAGAAGGTTGAAAAGGACTTTTCCTTTTACACAGAAGATCAACTACCAAGTAAAGGCCGTTGGATCCACAAAGAAAATTTTAAAATATGCACAAAAAAATAAATCAATATGGCCTTGTTATATGGCCTCAGATTTATAAGTTACACCTAGCAGCCTAGCACAACCATGAAGATCAACCTTTAATTCAAAATACTTTTAACAGTGCACTTCCAACTTGTACAACTTCTGACATATGAATTCATAAAAAAATTAAAACAAGGACAAGAAAGGCTAGTACAGAAATCCATACTAAAAGAATGGATAGAGGTGTCACTAAATGTACTAAATTATCAAAGGGAAAATATTTATCATGAAGGGGTAACAACCTTTGGACAACATCATCACATTTAGTCTGTTCATTGTCCATAACTTTATCAGGACATCCTTTTCTGTAGTTCTCCTAAAATAAGTATGAGTAAAAGTTCCAAACTGAAGGAAATCTGGCTTACCCTGCCAATTGCTGTGCTTAATTTGGTAAATGCTTCCACTTGCAGAAATTCGGGCAATACCTGAGGCAGAATGATATCAACAACACGTGGAAGCTTAATTTTTTTTCAAAAGGTGCATAAGACTTACTTCAGTACTAGAAGCAGCATAATTTGACAACCTGTCCATTAACTGTGATAACACTGTCTTGATGTCTACTGTTGGCTGCAAATAAATCAAGTCAGTCATAGACGAGATAAAAATGGCTTTCAGCTTTAAGAAAATCAGAGATAAATAGAACAGAATTGATCTATGAGAAGCTTTTCTGTTGCTTCACTCTTCACTTAGAATAGAATCCCACATATATTCTAAAAGAAAGTCACATGGGTGAACCACTGCCATCCAGTAAATTCCTTGATCATCCATGCAAGGAAACCTACCACCAGCCAGATACAATTAAGAAACAAAAAATAAACTAGGTTGTGTTTGGATGGAGAATTTTAAATTTTCAGAAATCAAAATACAGAAAATCAAATTTTGTCATTTTAATTTTCTTCATTTGAAAAATGATGTATTTGGGTGACTAGAAGTGAAATTGAAATTCCCTCCATCAAAAAGATTAGAATCTGCACCGACATTATCATTCTTCGTATACCCATCCATTATTGTTGTCCATGACCCTCATCTCTCTCAAGCATCTCATCAAACAGTTTAAATCAACATCCATATCAATAACAATGATTGGTTAATAACAAGGTCAACCCAAATAATCATCAAAAATGACAATGACAATGATGATAAGTAAATAATTTTACAGCTTCCATATCTGGACTAGGAATGTTGTCAAATGATTGGTGGACATAGCAAATGTCTGATGATTCATTGACCGTGTGAATTAATAGCTTGAAGCCAGAATCTATGATAGTTGAGATAAGTACAAAATGAAACGATGTGCATTGAAGGATGATAGAGAGATGGAGAAAGAGACAATTCATCTTGTACTGAGTCAGGTAACAATGGAGATTGAAGATCAAATGCACAAACTCAGAATAAATTGTGGGGGGTGGGGGACTAGGAAAATACATATCAATTTCAATTTTAGATATGGAGCTGTTAGAACATATGCTGCATACGAAAAGGCACAGAGGTGAAGCGACCACAATGAAGCTTAAAGAAGTATGAAAGAAAGAAGAAAGTTTTTTTTTAACAACTAAAAAATTATATTAATTTAGAAAGAACACGTGATAGATGCCACAAGCAGTGCCATCTTATAAACGTGTTTGCATAGTTACAAGACAATTAAAATAGAGTGTAGTCCGTTCTTGATGAATTTATTAAAATTCACTTCAATAGGCAGAATTTCAAAATCCCTGCTTCATACTTAATCAAAATGCTTTAGAGATTTTAAATTCACTAGTTTAGTATCCAATCATAATATTTTAATTTATTAGTCTTAAAAATTTCATTGACTCCTAAAATCTCTTTATTTGAAATTTAAATACACTCTAAGTATGTCCAATTGTCCACATGTGATTAATCATATCATGTGCAGTTTATTTATGCACCAAACTGAAGGTGTTATCAAAATCTAATAGAATAGGTCAGTAGTCACCATTCCAAATAGCCTAAATTCATGAGCAATCAAATGTATGATCAACAATTCGTAAGTCATGGAGCTTCACATACTATTTAACCTTAGCAGGGGAAATTATAGTCTATATCTCATTGAAACTTGTAAAACAAAACCCTTAAGAAGGGTTCAATATAATACAACAAAGTTAAAATCACAAGTACATTAGGCCTCTACAAGGTTGACCAGTCACCACTAGTATTCCAAGCACAAAAAAGATCATCTATTTCCAATCTACTTTACCCACCTGCAATTGAGGGCAAGCACCTAACAAAGTCTCAAGTGTCTGCAAATGGTACTCATCGGGAAAAACCTGGATTATGCACTCCATAAGATAAAATTGGGCAAGCTCATCTTTACAATTGACAACCTGTTCAAGCCAATTTAAACAGCTGAGAGACAGTATAACATCAAGGGTTACAATAAGAGAAAAACTATATTTTGGGGAGAAAATGTACTTTATTAGACCTGCTCTAAGACACTAGGAAGGACGGTGTCTTTGTACATCTCAAGGTCCACGCCCTCTATCTGACTCAGAACATGTAGATTTTTCCCTACCTAATAATTTCAGAAAAGGAAATCACATAACTTATCTATCAAAATGTGTAACACATTGCTTCATCAGGAGATAGTATCATATTTTTATATTACAAGATCACGAAGCTCGTTCCTTTCTTTTTCCCTCTTCTCCCTTATCCGAGCAGGTCCCTGCAGACCAGAATGGGCAATTGAAGGCCTCAGCTCAGGATCACCAAAGATTAAGCATGACTCACAAGCACCATAACACCTGCATGGCCAGAAATCATGTCCTCATGATTTATTTTTACCACTATGGCTATGGCATGCAAGTACTGTGGTGCTATGCATCTCATAAAATAAGATTAGAAAAGAGTTAAAGGAGTTGAACAAACCTGATGCTGCAACTGCAACCGAACCCAAAGCTTATTCATTTCTGTGAAATTCTGTAGAACAAATTCTACTGCATCCATCACACTATTAGATTCCCTGAAGGACAACAGAGGCACCTTTCAATCTCCATTATTTTAATTCTTGTCCACCCAGACCAAACATAATACAAAAATATAATTTTCCAAATTGAAAATTGAAACCAAATACACACCAGAATTAAATTCAAAAAGGAAAAAACTATTTTTTAGTTACTTTCTAATTACCACCTACTATTAAATTAAAGAACAATTGTAGGAGAATGTAACAACATTACTCCAAATTAAAATGATAAGATGCACAAGACATTCAAAAACATTAATTCATCACCAACCAAATAATAATAACCTTACCCCTCTTCATATTCATAGCCAATATCAAGCAACTTATCTTTACTGACTTGAGAAAGGTAACTCCTCAAAAATAGACCACGAATTGGATGTTGAACAGAGCGACACATCTCCACTAGATCTTTAAGAACATCCTTTACCGGAGCATCCTTGCATCTGAGGTAAACGGATCCTACCGTGCAAAGGAGATACCTGGCAGTAAATTAAGTTCAAATCATAAGCAGGAACGTTGGCATTTGATAAGCAACAATAAAATAAAAAAAGTTGCAAAAATTTTGAGAGAAAAAAACACTCACAGTCTAGGCAATATATTTCCAGCGTGCTGAACAAGCTCGTAGAGATCAACTATGGAAACGCCGTGTCTGCTTTCGTCTTTGAAGAAAATCTCCAGCCTCCGAAGCTCATCAAAGGCTCTCATATCTGAATTGAATAAGGGAATAACGCCGAATCGAAATGAATAATAATTGAAGTGAGAGAGCTTAGAAGTTGGAATTGGAAAAAGTGGTATTTATTATTACTTACAGAGTTGGTAGTATTTGTGAGGTGAGAGCCTGGAAGTTCGAAGCTCGGATAGCATCTGCGCGGAGTATTTGAGAGCGTCTCTGAGATTGTTATCGTCCTGCGAGAGAGAGAGAATCGCGAAGAATTGAGAAATTAGGGTAAGGAAGTACTGCGGTGAATAGTGAAGAGTACCAACCAGTGCGCGATGCATGAAGAATGCGTTGTGCTGAATGCCGGCGATCCCCTCGGCGAGCCATTTCTCTTCGTCCTCGAATCCCTGTGCTATCATTGCTCTTCCAATTGCCTCAGATCGCACCTCGGCTACAGTAGTTGAATTGAATCGCGCCTGAAGATGAATTGACAAATTGAAAAATAAACTGTAATTTTTTGTTACCAAATTTAATTTAGATTTCAATTTTCTCTTGATTTTTTTGTTTGAATTAATTTTTAGTTAGTTCTTTTAGATATTTTTTACACTCAGCTAATATGAATGATAACTCAATTGATTTTTTTTTGCATTAAAAAAATTTTAATTGACCTTTATAATAGTAGTACGGTACTTTTTTTTTAGATCAGTAGTACGGTACCTAATTAATTAGTATTAGTGTAAAAATTTATACATTTACTAAACCATTGTTTTAAAGCTTACCATCCCATGTCAAAATCTCCGTTAAAAATAGTAACGCTTTTAATCCTTAATAATGTTGATGACCTAAATTATACTAGAAACTACAGCCTTTACCACAATAATACTGTCCATAGATCAAATGACTTTGTAAATTGTATTTTATGACTACATTGCATTTGCTTGGGGTAAACATTTTTATATGCACATCGCCATAAGCATGGGAAACATGTTTCATTAACTATCTAACCTCATCAAATACTTCATACTATTTAAATTTCCCGGAGGCACGTTAAATTAAATTAAATATTTTTTTTCAATGTTACTTGTATGGTTCCATTTGCCCACAACCCATTTCAGTGAAGTGAATGATTTTTTAATATAATCGTAAGCACTTCCTAAAAAACTATTTAGTATTTATATGTATGTACATTCTACAAATGCTATTAACGTCCGATATGGAAGACAAAAAAATTACATGAATCATGTTTGGAAGATATAACGAAATCTTTTTGCCCATATGCCATGTAATTGTTTTTCTCTCAAAAAAGCAATAAGCACCGGTTCTCAGTTAGAACACAGCTCGCGGCTACTTTCAAAGCTACCACCTATTGACAAAAAAAATCCAAAAGAATCAAAATGGAACTGCGTATGGCAACGCGTATATTTCGACCTCAGGCAAGTATTGTGCACGAGGCCACATAGAATTTGAAAGCTGAAAGACATCAGAATCAAACTTCTGTTTCTTTGAGACGGGCCTTGCCTCTGTCGGTTCCGAACTAAATAACCAATCTTCATCTACTGAGTCCAATGCATCATACGTTAGTGGAGGAATCTGTAACAAAGACTTGTACAAAGATCCCACTTTTTGAATTCCATCATCAACTGCAGTATCTATGACATCAGCAACTGCATTATCTGTGACCATAGCATCTCCATGAACCCAATTATGCAACGCTTTGCAATGTTTAGAATCAGAGTTTCCAGTAACACATTTGGGCTCTGTAATCTTGACACTTTTCAACTGACGATCACTTCCAAGTGTATTTTTGGTGACCACAGCATCTCCATGAACTGAATTCTGCTTCAATTTGCAGTTTCTAGAATCAGAATTTCCAAGAACCCGTTTCAGCTCTGTAATCCTGAGACATTGATCACTTCCAATGGGATTTTTAGTGACCATAGCATCTCCATGAACTAAATTCTGCTTCGCTTGACCATGTCTAGAATCAGCCCTTCCACGAACCTGTTTGGGCTCTGTAATCATTAGACGTTGTTGTGACTGACGATCACTTACAAGAGTATTCTTAGTGACCACAGCATCTCCATGAGCTGAATTCAGCATCGCTTTGCCATGTCTTAAATCAGAGTTTCCAAGAACCCGTTTGGGCTCTGTAATCATTAGACGTTGTTGTGACTGACGATCACTTACAAGAGTATTCTTAGTGACCACAGCATCTCCATGAACTGAATTCAGCATCGCTTTGACATGTCTAGAATCAGAGTTTCCAATAACCCGTTTGGGCTCTGTAATCATCAGACGTTGTTGTGACTGACGATCACTTACAAGATTATTCTTAGTGACCACAGCATCTCCATGAACTGAATTCAGCATAGCTTTGCCATGTCTAGAATCAGAGTTTCCAAGAACCCGTTTTGGCTCTGTAATCCTGAGACATTGTGACTGAGGATCACTTGCAAGGGTAGTTTTAGTGAAGGAATCTGCAATTGCCCCCACACTTCCAGAAGAAGACCCCAATTGTAATTTAGATTTGGATTTCGTTTCTTCAGGTTCTCTATGCTTCCTCAAAGGAAGTCGAATTTTAATAGCAGGTCCTGTTTCACAGAAAGACCAAATTAGATTTATACAAGTTAACCCAAATTCGACAACATACAATAAAATGACCAGCTTCAAAGCTTCCTCACCATGATCATGAGTTAATTGTGGGGAGCTCCTTTTTCTCTTGCTGCTTTGAGTACTGTCAGACAAACAGCAAGGCTCCACAGAAGTAACAGGTTGGTCAAATTCCTCTGTAATCCCACTCCTCTCAAGTTGTTCATTCTCACAGTCTTCACCCTTTTGCAACTTCCCATCTGCTTTGGTTTCCTTCAATTTGCTGATGAGCTTGAACTTTTTGCCATCATCAGTGCCATGAGAGGTTGTTGCTGTTCCTTCTTTAAGTTTAATTTCTTTCTCCTCTTTCCTTCTCTCTTTCTTTTCCTTCTTCTCCTTTTTCTTCTCTTTCTTTTCCATTTTCTTCTCTTTCTTCTCCCTCTTCTTCTCCCTCTTCTCCTTCCGGTCCTTCTCTGCTTTCTCCATCTCCTCTCGGAGCTTTAGAGCACCAGAATAACATTTTCAAATAGAGGATAGGGAAGAAGTCCAAAGAAACAAACATGCTATGCAAGCATTTCAATCTTGCTTCACCATGCAATTCAAGAACAAGAACTAATTCATATCTCTTTACGAATCTTTTGGTAGTCAAGAACAATCTTTTCAACAATTGTAAGAACAATAATTATTCATATTTCATTTAATATCTCTTAAATTTATAAGACAGTAGCAATCACCATGCCACACAATAGTAAAAAAGCTCAGAGTTACTTCTACAAATGGAATGAGAATCGAAGATTACCCAATCACCCACTAATCTAGATGCCCGAGTTTCATATGATCTCACATCTTTATACCTCAGATTATAACCTACTGTAATCACAACATGCAGTGATCTTTATACAAAAAACCGATCCAAGATTTGAATTCACCATTTAAATAACAGAGACTATTAGTTTTAGAAAAAGCGTTTCGATTTTTTGGCAATTATAATCACATAGGTGAAAAAGACCCACTAAATATTAAAAACAATTGTTAGCGATAGGAAAGAACCGCATGCATTTTAAAATCCTTATAAAAAAACGAAACCCTTTTCTCGGTCTCACCAAATAACATCTGTTTACTAATTACCCAAAAGAAAACCCTAAACAATTTATAGGTTTTCAGTAAAAGACTCGGGAGCAACAGATCTATGCTCACAACAAGGCCAAATCTCGGCTCTAGGGTTCGATCAAAACACATCTAAACGGTAGCGTTTGGTCCTATTTTAACCTAATCGCAAAAGGGGTGGCAGATTTATGCAAGAAACAACATGCAGAGAGAGTTGCGCACGAACGCAAAATCGAAACGGCTCAACAAACCTTAATCGATTCGATCAAGGCGTCGCCACGTGCCCTATACCCAGGAGGGGGGAAAGGGAAGCAACGAGACATCTTCGATTGATTATCCGAAAAAATATAAAACGTTCGGTTCGTTCTTTTCTGGGTCCTCAAATCGCCCGGCTACGGAAGCGAATCGAGAAGCGAAAAAGGTCCGATTTGGGAGAAAGGGGGGGAAAGAAAACCTAGGATCGAAGGCTTCTACTCTTCTCTGGCTGGCGGCTATGGCCAATGGGGCTCCACAGAAAAAAAAATTGAAACCCTAAGATCTGAATCGCCTCAGCCAAATAAGATGAATGAAAGGAGCCAAGGATTGTATTTATAGCCAGGGAAACCGACTTCAAGCTACCACACGGTTTCGTGATGTCTACGCGGCCACGCGTATTGCTGCTTTTACGATATTGCCCTCGCCACAATATCAATTCCAATGATTTTCAAATTAATCACTTATCGTTTGCTGAATACTATCAAATAATATAAACAAATAATTAGCTTAAAAAACAAATAATTAAGAGATAATTTATATATTATCATAAAGGTAAATGATCATATGAAAAAATTAAACATATGATAATACAAAAATTACTGTATTTCATCCTAAATATATATTTTTTTTTAATTTTATTTGTCTATTTTTATAAGATTTTTTAAAATTTATTTTTATATTAATTATTTTTTACAAAAATATCCTTAGTTATTTTATAATAAGGAGTGCATTGAATTAAGATTTTAAAATATTATTTTCCTATAAAAAAAAGTCTTGCAAATTTTAAAAGATTATGTAAAATTTTTATGACTTATTAATTTTTCTTAAAAGATTCTTATGATTAAAATTTTGTAGTTTGAATTTTAATGAAATTATATTATAAAAATTTAGAAGATTTAAAATAATTTTTTAAGTTTATAAGATTTGAAAGAACATTTTAAGTTTATAAGATTTGAAAGAATTTCAGCATCGTCCCTCTTGTCAAGTCTTCATTACGACTCTATCAATATGAAAGCTCCATCAAGTACCTCTCACTTTTCCATGATACATCAACATCCATCCTCACTTCTACCTTAAAAGAATTCGACTTTTCAGTTAAATTTCATTAGTTGATAATACTGAACATGAAAATGAGTTATTTGTTGGTTCAATTAAAAGC
Organism: Glycine max; assembly: GCF_000004515.6. Classification (NCBI taxonomy): domain Eukaryota; kingdom Viridiplantae; phylum Streptophyta; class Magnoliopsida; order Fabales; family Fabaceae; genus Glycine; species Glycine max. The sequence continues at coordinate 41,450,154 of NC_038253.2, forward strand.
CAAAAAATTATGTATTGTACATGAATTTTTTTATTAGGGAATAAAGAGAAATTTTATTAAAACATGTGAGTATAAGAAATACCCTCTTAGGCTATGTTCGACAAAACTAATTGGAAGTTGAAAAATTAGTTGGTAGTTTAATTAAAATAGCTAAAAAGTATAAAATGAGAGAAAAATAATAAAATCATGATTTATTTTGAAAAAAGATAACATGAAAAATAATTAAATATTATTACACATTGATAATTATGAGATTTGGGTTTAATTGATAATCAATTTTGACTAAGAATGATTAGAATTCTTCTACTTTATTGTTATTTTTAATGGAATAATGAAGATTTTAATATCATTTTAATTTTTAACCAGCAGGAGTCAAAAGAAAGAATATTGCAAGTGCTTTAAAGAAAAATTGATGCAAAAGAAGTCTCGAAGAAAAAGTTAAAGATTATGATAGCTCATTTTGTAACGTCCTGGAATTTTGATGATTGAAAATAAATGTTTGATATTTTTCTTGTGTTATTTGATTACTTGATTAATTTGGATGAGTTAAGGTATTGTGTGAATTAGTCATGTGCTATCTATTTGATGTGGATGTTGAGTTATGTGAACTTTTATTAACTTAGATTGAAATTATGATATTTCAAGTTTTACTTCAACCTGTTCCACTAAAACTGCAATTATGAATTCATTAACCGTTATATCGCTTTAAAATTTGGATTGTAGGCTTGCAACCCAATTTTGCACATTCTGTCTGACCGTTGGGATTTACAATGTAACATCTTGAGTATGAGATATGATATTTTAACGGAAGCAGTAAAATTTTAGCTGGATCAGCTCACCTAAGCGAGCCAAATTTCGCTTGGGTGAGTCTTGCAAGCTACAAATATGTCCAGTAGTGTAAAATAGTCATTTACTTCTCCTTCTCTTCCCCTAAAACCTCCCCCAACACCCCCAACCTCCTCCTCCACCACTAGTGACCGCCACGAACCGCCTTTGCTTGCCGTCGGACCACCACACGAAAAAGAATAGTTTAATTGGAGCAGAATCTTCAAAACTCAACTCGAAGATTCAATAGAGAACAAAGGAAAGACACACCGAGACTCGGAAATCTCTATTGAATACACTCAAAGCCTGAGTATCTCTAATAGGGAAAATCCCCCCTCTAAAGTCATTCTCCTCTCCTCTTCCTTTATACATCCCTTTTCTTCTTATATCCTCATCAACCCCTAAAGTGTAAAGTCTTTCATGGTAATGAGAGGCTAAACTCCATTGTTGAGAGCTTGGCACTCTTTATGCAGGGAACCAAAGATAAAGTATTATAATATATCGGGTGAAAACTGGGATAACATTAGATAAAGAAAAATTATTAACATTGCATCACATAGTTTTGGTATGCTAGGCCCCAACACATTTACATTTTGAATTCATCATTTGCATTTAAATCATTGTTTATTTTTCTTGTTTTTTTTCCTTTTACTTTCCCTTTTAATTTCTCACTTACAATTCTTGTGGACTCAACACTCAGACTTCTATTTTATTTTACTACTTGTGACAAATTGGTACATTTGTCAACAAGTTAACACACATATTTGTTTTTGTATTATTTGTAGCATACATATTGCTATTCCCCACATCACAACATTTTTCTCGTCTCATTGAGCCTTGTTCAACATGTATAACTTTGATCAAATCTATTACACAATAAATCATTATTTTAAGACCAGTTTGGACGAGGAATCAACACTATGGCCGGTTTGAGTTCAATATCATATCAAACATGTTACTGACCATGTGTTGATTTCATTAAACCAGTCAAAACCTCTAAAAAATTGGATTAACTTGGTATGAACCAATTTGAGTGAACCAAATAAATTGGATTTTATCCCTTTTCAAAATTACGTCCTTTATGTAATAAGATACAAGAATTTTCTTGATACATATATGCACATTAGCTAGAGCTCGACATGTGGGTAAGTCCGTCCCACAAAGCCTGCATTATTAACAGACTCATTTTTTGAGTTCGCACCCACCTTGCATAGTTCAAGGACTTAATAGACCAACCCGTGTTTGACAAAATAAATAAATAAATAAATTTTAAAATGTAAATTTTGATCTGTTTTAAATAATTTTAAAAACTAACTATGAATTGTTTAATAAAAGAATTATTTGCCTAAAATGGTAACATAATTTGCATCTTAAGCTACCTAAAAAACATTTTTTATATTATGTTTACTTAATCTATGCTAAATCAAAATATTATATCATCATTCACCAAACGTTGAACCATATAAAAAGTACTTAAATTTTTTACTTTATTTTGTTTGCACCTTATTTATTAGTATTATATTTTTTATATTAAAATGTAAAAGGCTCACGAGGCTCGTGGATAAAACTTGTTCAACCCACATGTTAAGCAAGACCGGCTAAAAAACCCACAATTTAAACATACTCAAGTTATCAAGGTCCATATATTGTATGAGGTGTAGGTTTCATAGGTGGTGCCTGAGCTCAAGTCTCTTTGTCAAACTCTAACAATAGGTAGTTATCTTGGTATGATTGCATACTTATGTTTGAAGGTTCAAAACACTTTTTTATAAATGTGATGCCAAAAAGGAGATAACGTTAACTTTGAGGGAAGTCTATAAATACTGGAACTTTTTCTTTTCAATTAGGTGATCTCATAAAACTACATATCAAATTAGGTTTTTTTGGAAAATTATTAATCTAATTTTAACTTATCGATTGTAATTATAACCGATGGATAAATGATTTTTTTTATAACAGATAAATAAATGATTTTTTTATCAGTTATAATCACGGTTAATGTAGAAAGTCAATTTTTTATGTCAATTATAATTTCAAGTATTGTCAAAAATTAAAATCATCAATTTTAATAAAATAGTTTTTGAAACCACTTGATTTAACATATAATTTTATAAAAACACCTAATTTGATAAAAATAAGTGCGACATAATAGAGCCGAGCAAGACACTACAAGAATGTGATTCGGAGACTAGTGTTTAGTGGCGTCTGGATCCTCTCCATTTTAAGGAGAACCGAACATCTCCATTTCCTGTTTTAAAAACAATGATGACAGGTGGATTGATTTTTTTAATGGGTGAAATTTAACATCACCTTATTACTTTTTTTTGTGGGTTTTTCTGAAACTATATGGATTATTTTTTTTTCTATGCCGGAGATAAAAAAAAAATAGATTTATTAAGGCTAAAATCATAATTAAATTCCTTAATTTTTTTTTATTTCATATAATTAGGACCTTAAAATGGAAGTGAAGATAAAATTTTGACACTTGATAAAGTAAAGTCAACCCTTAAACTAGCAAAGAGAACACCTTTCTCCTTACTCCTCGTCCGAACCTCTCACTACTTCTTCAGTCCTTTAATTCAACCCTCTCACCGACACCAACATCAACCTCTGTTCCTTCAATCCTACGATCACCATCAAGCGGCTCCACTTTACCCTCCTCCTCCCAATCCACCACGTTTACGGAGAGAGAGTGCTTGCCTACTATGGCGGGAAGGTGGAACCGTACGGGGCCATCGGTGGTGGTGGTGCTCCTCCCCCTGCGACGGCGACGAACAAGGTTGTTAAAGCGGTGCCGAAGGTGGACGCCGAGGGAGACGCGAAGAGCGGAGTGCAGAAGTTTCGGGTGAAGCTGTTGGCGGAAAGTGGTGGTCAAAGCATTATTGATGTTCTCTGTCAGGTATGTATGAAGTATGAACATAGTAATAGCATTTATATTTTATTGTGCTGCTAGTTTTGGCTTAAATTGGACTTGCATGTTGGTTGACAGTAAATTAGTAGTAGTAATGCTCCTAATTAGATGAGTAATAATTAATAATCTTCCTAACACTTTATGGGAGAGGTCTTGCTTTTTATCAATGTACTGATTTATTGAATGATGGAAAGATTCAGTACATCAGCATGAACAGCTTTAGTAATCGGATGAGGGAATTCCTCGATCCAGAACTGTTAACATTCTGACCCTCTCATCAGCAATTTGAAACCAGTGCAGCAGCCAATCTTTGAGAGAGTTAACATTCTGATTCAGCCTTATGGGAAAGGTCTTGTTAAAATGGAAATGATAATTATAAAATGTAGAATTCAAAATTTTTTTGATAAATTTATTTTTAATAAATTGGAGGATGTTGTAGTGTAGGAGGGTTAAAATTGTTTCCAGTTTTAAGATTTATCTTGAAAATATTTCCTATAACACAATCAAACACATTTTCTCCATCATGTCCTATTTTTAATGAAGATGAAAATAGAAAATGAGGAAACCAAACCGGGGTCTTTATATATTTTTTGGTGTACAACGAGGACAACAAGATTTGAATCTAGTTACTTGGCCATAATATATTCTCACTTGTTTTCTAGAGGGAGTATTATGGCTCGCAACAACTTTGGATTTAGTCATATGGAACATCATCCTCGGTTCTATACTGTATTAGGCTAGCCACTCTAAATGCCATGATTGACAATGTCTATTTAACAGTTTACTAGAAGAATATGAATATGGCTTCTCATAAGTATTGGGAACAACTCTTGTTCTTCGAATTTTTTAGGGGTAGGGGCAGGTTATAACTTAGAAGTGGAAGGTTTATTCTAAATTTCTAAAGATTAAATCCAGACAATAATGTTCCTCTTTTTCCAATTGGTAAAAGTTAATCAAACAAACATGAAGCCATTACATTATGAAAAGAAAGAAGAAAAAAATATTGACATAGATGCAACAAGAGTAATTGCAGAATTTATTTAGAAGATAAAAGTTATTTGTTGAAACATAAACACACATGCAGAGGCACCCTTCAGAACTGAATATTGCAAACACACAAGGCAATACCAAACATAAATGACAAACATCCACTCCCGAAAGGTTTAGCTTCTAACAGGAAAATAATACTTCAACACACCTTTGGATATGGTAGTGTTTGGTAGAGTGGAATGGAAAGAAATGAAACCGAGAAAAATAATTTGAATTAAAATAGTGTGGGGGAGGTGTGGGACCCACACTAATTTTTGAAATTTTACCTTCCTTTCCTTGCTACTTCCATTGCTCCAAACAGGGGGCAAAAGAGAGATAAGAAGAGAGAAGAAATAACTATATGTGTGTGTGCTTGACACTTTGATGGTTAGTAAGGATGATCAATTTTATTTTTCATTTATTGCTAAAAGCTTTCACCTGGGATAAAGCTTATGTTGTTGTTGTTGTATACGTGTATTACTATTGCATCCAGAGTCAGAATTCCATAGGTACGCAAGAACCTACCTTTTCTGGGAATCTCTATTCCGAAGGGATTTAGCATAATTTTTTATATGCATTCATTAAACTATTTTCTGTTTTTCACTACCATGGTGGTTGATCTGAATTAGTGATTTTGTCAATGCTAATTCTTTCAGATCGGTTTGGATGGAATTCGTATGTTGGATCCAAATACTAGTCGAACATTGAGAATATATCCACTTGAGAACATAACAAGATGTGATGTAAGCTTGTTTATTTACTTTGTGAAATTTTGAATAGATATTTTGAAATTAATTTGTAGTCAATCTCAATATAATGTTTTCTAATTGATTTATGGCTTTATGCATGAAATTCGATTCAATTACCTTTGCATTTTGGTCGAAGAGCTCAGTGGATGTTGAGCCAGGACGAATAAGATTGCTGTCCAATAGATATACTACCAACACACTTTTGGATACAGTTAATGCTGCTACCATACAGGTATACAGAGAAATTCATCTTTCCTGTATGCTAGTATATTTATTTTGCTGATGAATTAGATTATTAGACTGGGAATTTGTAAATATCTGCTGGACGACGCTGGTTTTGTTTCAAGTTACCAGGGGACAGGCTTTGATTTTAGTTACTTGCTTTGTGTAAATTATGATCAGTGTACATTCTAGGTCTTTTTTATTTTTTATTTTTTACCCATGACATTTAGTATTACCATTTGATGATATTTGTTGTATTTGGTGCCACTTACCTGCCTCAACTTTTTCTCCCTAATTGGCCTCATCATTTGTTCTTTATCAAAAGGTTAAAGATTTCAAGCACCAACTCTGAAGATATGCGCTGCCTCTTTGTTTCCTTTTTTCTTTTTATAATGTATTTACTGTGTTGTTTCTAACATCTACCCTAATACTCTATAAATTGCTGCTTTTTGCTTTGCATCAAAATATGACCTGTCCTTTGAATTAAAGCATAATGCAGGTTTAGGCCTGGGAATTATCAATGAACATGAGTTTGATTAAGATCCAAACAACTCTCTTGATAATTTTGATTATATGTAATTTTTAAAAAATATCATGTCGAACCTTTTTATTTTGCCAATGGCCTTCTAATTGTGCTTTTTGGCTGTTGACAGTACTGGCAAATAGTATTTGTGTCCCAATCCCAAATCCACAGCAGTACCAGATTACCAGCAAGTGTTTGTTGTAGAATTTGTGTATTTTACTTTTAAGTTTTAACATGTAGTGCATGCAGAAGTTCAATGCCATCCTCTTATTTCTGTATTAGTTCTAATAGTTTAGTAGTTGTATAGAATAAATTGTTATACACAAGATGAAATATGGGGTTAATAACATTGGTTCATACACCATAAAACTGACAAATTCAAATGTTTTATACCTTGTCTCTTGTACGACATCTAATTCATTACTTCCTATTTTTTTTTTATTGTTAAATGTTAGTTTGTTAGTTTTGTCAGAAATGTCAGTTGGAGGATTCGAACTCGCGACCTCTCCCCCCTCCCTTCACCCTTCCCCAACCACTGGGCCAACCTTATATCTCCTTCATCACTTCCTATTGATATTGTTCCTGGCCATTTCCTAATTTATAAATCCCTTGCAAAAAATTTCTAGTTAATATCTTCTAGTCTTTTTCTCTTGGTCCATGGACTTATCAAGTTGGACTATCAAATCATTTCTACTATGTCTCTTGCAATGATATAAAACTCATCGCGTCTATTGACATTGTTCCTAGCTAGTTCTTTATTATTTTCAATCCTATATAAAGATATTCCAGTTTGAATCTTGTTCTCTTTGGATCCTTGGTTACATATACTTCTCAAGTTCTTTATAATCATTTTTCAATGTTGGGGGTGGGGGTGGGGGGTAATATATGTCATGATATTCTCTTGTTTTCTCGATGCAGTTCAAGGAAATGGGTGGAAGCAGGAGGCCTTCCGAATCATTGAGAACAAACGAACAGCCTACAGAAAAAAAGAGAGGATTTGGTGATTGGATGAATTTGATTAAACCTGCCGATGAAGAGAAGGATCATTGGGTAACATTAGATGCAAATTATGTTTTCTTTTGCTTTTTTCTGAACCCCATACCAGATTTGGCTCCTTTAAAGTGAATGGGCACTATAAAGGATAAAATGCAGAGATATAACTGTTGATTGAAAAAACAATGCTTGAAATTATGATAAAATACATGCACATATAAAATAAACTATGAAATTTTTAAAATATACTCCATTGATTTTCCAATCAACAGTGATAATTTCACACCTTACCTTCAGAAGTGCATCCCTTGTTTTAAAGGAGCCAAATTCCCTCTTACCCTTCCCCTAAAATGGCTTGTAGGGCTTTAGCAGAATATTTTTGGTTGAACTATTTATTTAATTACTAGGATTCAATGTTATTATATATTGCTGCTTGGTTATGATTGTTGGGACAAGGGTGTATTGCTGTTGCCATTATTTTTACAACAAGAAAAACAACCAAGCCTTTCTCACTACATGAGGTCAGCTAGATGAATCAAATGATGTCATAATATTTTATCGTAAATTATGGCTATGATCAAACTATTGACCCAAAAAATCTTCTTAATGGTTTCACCCATACTTTTTTTCATGATCTTCCTTTGTCTCTAGTGTTTGGGCTACCCTCCATAGAGCTGTTCCAAAATTCTTTTATATCTAATATGTTTACTCATCCAACACAGCATTCTCCTTTTTGCTACCTTGAGCTTATTCCGTTGTTGGCTTTTTAATGCCCAATGTTTAGTCTCATACAATATTGCAGGTTTTTTAACTGTGATAAAGTTTTTAAGCTTGAGTGATACTTTTTAGTCATAGATAACACCTGAAGCACTCCTCCAATTCATCTACCTGCTTGAATCCTGTGGTTTACATCTTCCTCAATTTCTCTGCCGTTCTGTATGAAGGGCCCTAAATACTTAAACTCTGTTACTTGTATTAAAGTATGTTCTCGGGACTTTTACTTTTAAGCTAGGCTTGTTGTTCTTCATGCTAAACTTACATTCCATGTACTTGGTGTTACTTTTACTTAAGCAAAATCCACGAGTTTTCAAAGCTTGTCCCCATTTCTCCAATTCCCATTTATTTCCTCACTTGATTCTTCAACTTGAACTATATCGTCTTATAAAAAGCATGCATCATAGCACTGCCTCTTGGATGTGCTCAGTTAGCAAGCCTAAGACCAAAATAAAGAGGTAAGGACTCAAAGCTGACCCTTGACCCAGCCCTATGGTTGTTGGAAAATTTTAAATTTGTTGTGACCCAATCTTGTGTTCTCACCATATTCATGCCTCCCTTATACATATCCTTGATTGCTCAAGTATTGCACATAGGAACTCTGGCCTTCCACAAAATCTGACACCGTTTTCCCTCATCAATTTAATTTTTAGGCTAAAATGCATTTTTTGTCCCCCTATTTTTTCAAATATGTGATTTTAGTCCCCCTACATTTTAATTGAGACATTTCATCCCTCACTTTTAAAAAATTCGCGATTTTAGTCCTCCGTTTTATAATTGAGCATTTTGTCCCCCACTTTTAAAAAAGCCACAATTTTAATCCTTGTAGCCAATTTCAAACATTGATCTATGCATTCTGTAAAGGTTGAATGACACGTGTCTATTTATTATCCACATGACAAATGTTTTTTTTAATTATTTAATTGCTAACAAACTTAATTTATTAAAAAAAATAATTAAAAAGTACATAGTTAAGTCTGGAATTGAAAAGGGGACTAAAATCACAGATTTTTAAAAAGTGTGGGATGAAATGTCTCAATTAAAAAATAGGGGGACTAAAATTGCGGATTTAGAAAAATGGGAGGACGAAAATTGCATTTTAGCCTAACTTTTACAATGCTAATGTGTTTGTTACACTTATAACCCTTGGAAAGTGCAAATTGTCTAAATGTAACTTGATCTTAATGAAAATGAAAGCTACATCAACTTAAACTACACTCAGTTTTCATTTTTGCTTGTACTCAATTGGAGTTCTTATGAGGTTCAATTTATGCATAGGTCCCAGATGAAGCAGTCTTAAAATGTACAGCATGCGGAGTAGATTTTGGGGCTTTTCTTCGCAGAGTTGATCTCCTGTTTCTTTTAATTATGTTTTATATTGTGTGGTTTGGGTGCTAATGTTTGATCATCTATGCTTTGGACAGCATCACTGTAGGAACTGTGGGGATATTTTTTGTGACAAATGCACACGTGGTAGAATTGCTCTTACTTCTGATGAGGATGCTCTGCAAGTACGAGTTTGTGATCGATGCATGGTATGTGTAGTGCTTGTTCACTTCCCTCTTCATCCCCTCCCCATCCCATCAACTGATGCATGATTTATGTTGCCTTTGCAATTTCTGAGATTTAGTGCCTCTTGATGGAAATTTCAATTCATGTTTTTTTGTCCTTCTTGAATGGGTCTTTTATCCCCTGTTTCTCTCCATTTTTCAATTGCACTAGTGTAGTCAATGTTAGAAACTGTGGAAGCTATGTTGCTATGCATTATATTTTCAAACATTGTTTATGGGCATTGCAAAATGTGGAATGTTATACTCCGTTTTCTGTTTAGGCTGAAGTGACTCTAAGGCTGAGTAATGCTAAAGAGTCATCAAGTAAACCTGTATTGCAGAGTCATGAGGATCTTGCAAAGAAACTTCAGGTAAATAATTGTGGCATGGCGTAATGTTTGATAGTGTTATTTTTATTAGCTATTGAAGGTTTTAATTTGCTTTAGTTACGTGGTTAAACATACATTTGTGAGCAAGTGTCCATCAGATGGTGATTTATTTTGTAGAATTTTGGGTAGGATGAGCTAGAAAGGAATAGAAGGATATCAGGTACCTATTATAATCGGAGTCCAAATCTGGAGCCTGGGTTGCAAAACTTGCTGTATAGTTTGGATGAATTGTCAAAGTAGGTGACACAAAATTTTAGCGAGAATCTTTTATGTGGGTGATTTAGTTAGAGTTGCAGGATTATATATATATTTAAGATAATTAAGATGGAAAATGATGTTCGTGGCTCATTAAGTGGCGGCATTGTTCACAGGCTCTAAGTCTGATGGATCTGGAAGACGAATGAAAGAAGTTGCATGTCCTATTTGCACTGTCCATCTTCAGGTTGGAAATCCGTTGATTAACTTTGCAGGAATCTCTCCTCACTTCACTCCGACACGCATCATAATGAAGGGCTTTTTGTGGAATTGTTGCAGGTGCAGGTACCAACCTCTGGTTCAGAGACCATCGAGTGTGGAGTTTGTCAGCACCCTTTTCTTGTGACTGCTCGTTGAGTTGAGATGACACTGATACAGATGAAGGTGTCTATCCAAGGGTTTCATGTTCGATTATTTTACTGTTCTATCTCTTGCACGTGAATAATAGATGCACTTATTTATCTTGCTTTCTTTTTGGGGTCTTAGTTTGGGGTGTACATGATTACCTTTTCTAGTCCTCTTGAAAAGCTGTTTCAATTTGTATAAAGTAGTTGCCGAACATATATGTATAGCCGTGTCAATTTCACTGTAATTTGTAAGTTCACTGGTTTGAAACGATATAGTAGCTCTGTCAATATTTTCGAGGATCAGTAATTTTAACTGTTTGAAAGGTCTCAACCGATTTGCAACTATAGTGATTGCAATCACATGTCTTGTATGATGGATTAGCCGAATTTAAATAGTCGTACTATCAATGCACAATATTAGAACAGTATTTTCGAAACATAATGAAATTCTTAATTCATGTTTTTGAATTTTGATGCCTGATGGGGTCGCAGCATTTTGAAATAGCTACAAACGACTGGATTAGTTTTAAAGAAGCTTCACAACTACAATACTACATCGCATTGTTGGTCTTGACTCATGAGCTAATCTTTAGTCGTGGATGTATTTGTTTGCTCCACAAAACAATGACTTGAAATTTTAATAGGGAAAGTATATCTATTTGTTGTAACTTGTAACATTCTACTGGCAGGAAATGAAATGCATTTGTGGTTGCTTTATGCTTTTCGTATGTCCTTTGAACACATAGCCAGCTCTAAAAAGGGAATACTCAGATGCAAGTTCACAAGTCATTTATTGATTATTAAGGCTTTCAGCACTAATTAAAAAAACTAAAGATACTCGGTTCCCATGGCTTTCTGAACCCGAGAGATTCAAAAGAAGCTAGCTCAATATGTGAATATGGATGGTGGTTTTCTCTGCTGTCGCAATTTCACCATCCGAGCCACAGCTCTCGAGAGTTGAGGATAACCATCCAATTACAAGTTTCTGTGAATGATAGCTGATTAAGCATTGCTTTGTCCCCACACAAAACCACTGTAGCTCTATTTACTTTGTATGTCGAAATTCGTAATATTCTAATATTGTTTTATTTCAATGCTACGTTGAAAATGGATCTGGATTGCTTGCCGTTAGGTTTCACTTTTTCTTTTCTTTTATTGATTTGTAAAGACTGAAAAATAAAATTGAGGGTTGAGATTCAAGTTTCTTTCTCTCTATCTGATGACAAAGAATCCTCTTCCCTTGAAAATCACTTATGATAAGCTTTCTTGAAAGTACTTGCCGGCTAATAAATTTAGTTTTAGGATTTAACTTTGTTTTTTTTTTTTTTTACAAAAGAACTTAACTTATTCTTACCTTAATGGTATGTTTTGTTTAGAAGAAAAAAAAAATACTAGTAACGTATTCTTCAACACTCTTCTAATAAACACATATTTTATTGTTGATTAAAAATTATTAAAAATTATAAAATTAAGACGTAAGAGAGACTCCTTAAATAAATAAAAAATGAGACCCTTAATATTGTATTTTCTAATAAATTATAATCAATACTAGAATATATAAAAAAACGTGTTAGTATTTCTCTTAGGGAAAAAAAGAATGTTAATAATACATTCTTTGACATTTTTTTAAATATAGTTTATTACTGTAAGAAAAGAAAATAAATGAAAAGTATGATGATTTTATAGGTTACTAACACATTTACCCATACAATCCTACGAGTTGTATCAGTATCTACATTTATACCAAAATGACTGTTAGATGTAGATAAAAAGGCTATCAAATTCTATTCTAAGAAAAATTAAATAATAATTTTAACATGTGAAAACAAATGAAGCAATTATGTATATGACTAATTACATGCTTATAATTTATAAATGTTATTAGAGAAAATAACAAATGAATTAAAAAAATAAGTCAAGCGAAATTAGATTCAACATATCATATCAAAAAGGTAAAAGTAAACAATGCAGTTAAAAAAGGTAAAAGTAAACAATACAAATTATCTCACATTTGTTGTCATAACCACAAATTAATTATTCAACCTATTTAATCATAATTACCACAGGAGATTTAATGAATTATGACGTGATTTTTTTCACTCCAATAATACAAAAAAAAAATATTTATTCAAATAATACAATCTAAAAAATATTTATCTCATTGATACAAAATACTGTTCATGTTAAAAAATTAATTTTTAAACTAAGTTTTTTTTGCCTAGTTTAGAAATCGATGTCTGCCAAATTGATTTCTAAACTAGGTTTTTGTTTTTTTTTAAAACTTAGTTGAGAATGAGAATTGACTTTTTTTTTCTTTACTTGATTTATTTTAGTTTTTTTAAATTATTTTTCTATTTTTTCTTACATTTTTTTTAAATTAACTATTTTTTGTTTTAATTTTTTATTTTACTAATATATATATATATATATATATATATATATATATATATATATATATATAGAATATCATTTAACAAAAATGCATATATTTAAATAATCACTATAAATATAATTTAGTTAAATATTTATGAAGAATTCATATTTTTAAATAATCTAATTCTTTTCCCTAAATAAATCAAATAAATAAAACATGTTCAATTTTAATGTAAAATGAATATAACAATCAAATTAATGTTTTAATTCATAAATCTTCCATTTTTTTTCTTAAAGAAACTTGGTGAATCATGTTATTTTAATTTTTGATTTTATTTCTATTGATCTTTTGTGCCTAAATATATCCAAAACATTAAAATTAAGCGAATCTAAAAGTAATAAAAAAATCAAGATAAAACATACAAAAAGAGAACTAATTAAATTTTATATATAATGAATAATTACACTTTTTTTATGCATGAATAATTACAATGTTGTAAAATAAAAAAAGTGATTTAGTGAAAAAATTAGAGTTATTTAGTGAAAATAAAAAAGTGGTTTGAATTATCCAAGGTAATAAACTAACAATGTAGTATTAAGAAAAAAAAGTGTGAAAATTATACAAAATTCCATTTATGATGAGAGTTTCTTCTTCTTCTATACAAGCATATAGATCATTAAAAAGGAAAAAAGAACAATTTAAAAAAATAAAGAAATAAAAAAAACTCAATTCTCATTCTGAATTGAGTTTAAAATAAAAACAAAAGTCTAATTTAGAAATTGATTTCTAAATTAAGGAAAAAAATAGCATTGTTTACGTTAAAAATCAATTCCTCATACGGATTTCTTAACGTGAACAATGTTTTATATCATTGAGATAAATATTTTTTAGATTGTATTATTTAAATAAATATTTTTTTTTGGAAATGCACCAATTAACGCATTATGGAAATTATCAAATAACATGCATTAGATTATCAAGTTGTCGTAGGACTGGGACATGCGTCCATACAGACCTGATGGTTATGGTTATGTACAACTTACAACTAATAACAATAAGACAACGACCAACCTTTTTACTAAAAAAAAGATGTTCCTATGATAAAAGTATATAGTTGAACTATCAGAAGCTTTTTTTCTTAATATATAGACTTATATATTATTTATATAATATATAATATATTTTCCTTCTATTTTTAACATGTGATACATTATCAAGTTGTAGTAAGATGTAACAATATTAATTGTTAAATTTATTTCTTTCGATATTTATTTAAGTTGATGGTTATATTATAACTTACAACTAATAACAAACAACAGTATGACAGAGACCTACCTTATGTTCGAAACAGTTGTTTCAATGATAAGCATAGTTGTGAATTATGGGAAACCTTTTCTCAATAAACTTATATTATTTATATAGTACTATTTTTTCCCTATATTTCTTTGTGACATTAAGTATTTTATCTCATATTTTTCTTCTCATCTTTCTAATTTTTTTATTGTACATAAACTTGTACAAAAATGTATAAATATATTTTTACCTTTCGATATTAGATTTTGTTTCCTAATATGTTCATGAATATATATATATATATATATATATATATATATATATATATATATATATATATATATATATATATATTAGAATGTTAATATATGTATATATCGTCTTAAATATTTTAAATTATTTTAAAAAAACAAATATTTAATGGTTTTTATGCTTTTGAAAGAATAATATTTTTTTTAATAAAAATTCTATTTTTAAATTCTTAACATATCATGTAACCATTAAATGGGACGCAATGAGCTAAATGTTAATTAAACAAAAATTAGAACCAGAGTAAAGTTCAAGGTCAACATTCAAAACACAGTTTGAAAACAAAAACTAGTACAATACTGAATATACCCTTACTATTACACGGATTAGATTTTTATATATAATTAAAAAGGCACACTATATAAGACTATTATGCATGTTTAAAAACCACAATTTTTTTTTACTCGACAATATGAATATATCACAATTCATCTTCTCTTTTCTTTTTTGCCAAACAACCACAATTCATTTTCAAATAAATGAAATTTTCACAAATTCCCTAGTTGTATTATTGGGACAAAGTGATCACAATGCATGCCGTGTGTGTGTGTGTGTGTGTGTGTGTGTGTGTGTGTGTGTGTGTGTGTGTGCATAATGTGTTTGCTGAGCTATGATGATGGTTAAATCTAATTAGGAACCCTAAATAAACAAGAAAAACACCAAAATTATTACATAGAAATAACAAGAAAAATTATAAATTATAATAAGCTCAAAACAAATCTAAACAAATTATTTTGGGATAAAAAATTATCCCAGCGCGCCAAGTAAACTTAGGTCATTCATGAAATAAAATTTTGGACCTAAACATAATGGAATATATAAAATTTTTTTCCTGACAATGACTTTAGGCAGGCTTGAGAAATTACTCATACTTTTTGCGGATAGCCAGTTCCCTAAATCCATTATTAGTACGTATGATGAAAATTATCAATATTGATACATTTAATGACGAACCGGTGTCACCCAACTTCAAGAATCCCAGCACTACACTTGACCCGTACAAATTGCAACTATTTAATAACATATATATAACTATATTCAATAATATTTACTGCTTTCACATCATTTTTTATTTATTGTTTAAGGTAATTTATACATTTCCTCATTTTTATCGTTTAAAAAAGTAATTACTTAGACTAATTCTCATTTTGATGATAAAATAATTTTATCTGATTAAAATATCCTTATTTTATAATTAATTAATTGTATTGTATATGGGCCGCCCAAAGCATGGAGATGACATTTAAATAAATAAATAGGAAATCACGTCGGATTTATGGAGGTAGACACTTAAGAGAAAAAGAAAGAAAGAAAAAAGATAAATGAGTGATAATATTAATGATGTAATATGACAAAAAAGAAATGAGAGATTGTTTGTAAATTTGGAGTGTTTAAATATGATTTATTAACCATTCTTTTTTTAACCACCATAGTTATGAACTTTATTGTTATTAGTAAATTATTTCTTTGTTTTAAATTATTCGTTATTTTATAATATGAACAACATTAATTGTTTTTTTCTAATAATGTTCTCAATAAATAAATGTTTTAGAAAATGTGTAGCTAACTATACAATACAATTAATTAATTATAAAACAAGGATATTTTAATCAGATAAAATCATGTTATCATGAAAATGCGAATTAGTCTAAGTAATGACTTTTTTAAACGATAAAAATGAGGAAATGTATACATTACCTTAAACAATAAATAAAATGACATGAAAGCAGTAACTATTATTAAATATAGTTATATATATGTTATTAAATGGTTGCAATTTGTTATCTCGTGCAATGGTCATATGTAGTCATTTTTTAAAATTAGGGACTCATCCTTCCTTCCTACTTCATTTTGCTGGAGGTTGTCCTACTAGGTTTTTTGGCCAAATCTCGATAGCGTGATTTCCAGTTTTGATTAGTTTCTTTATTATCAGGGCTTCAACATTAGCACTTGTAAACTATTGTTTCCGCTTGTTGTGGATTAATTGTCTCATTAAAAACACTAGCAAATGTTAGAGCCCAAAAATAGTGCAGATCGAACATAATGCTATGCTGTTTGCTGGTTGAAAACAATCAAAATATGGTAAGAAAACGGTAAAAGAAGCAATAAAAAAAATTATATTTTACATTTTGTAGATGCAACCTTCAAAATGGAGAAATAGAAAACATCTGAGGTACATAAAATAGACAAGAACATTGCATGGACCAACTGAACCTTAAATTTAGATACCACAAATAAAGCCCTACTGGGACAATGTTATGTCACAGTCGTATACTTAAGTGGGGGAGCCCAGGCAAGGCTGGTGCTGACCAACTGCTTCAACAGCCATATCATCAATGCACACTCTTTTTTCAGCGCCAGATCCGCCTACCCTGGACACTCAATTAATTTCTATACAAATGATCAAACTTCACTAGTCATGCATGATGTTAGAGGTATAGAGAGATTTTTTTGGTAAGGAACTCCTATTTATAGACTTATATTTGATGTCTAATTTTGTGTTGATATCCACGTTCAAGTTTCAACGTGATGAATCTTACAATTTAATTTATTGCAGTCACGTTGATCCTACGTTCAAAAGGATGGAAACGTTAAACTAAACACTATAAATCCTAATATGTCAGACACATGATGACATACTAGTATTCGCTAAGCTTAATTAATTAAATCTTGATAGTACTTGTTTCATGAAATCAACTTGCAAAGTGCTTCAAAATCATTTTCTTCTCGAAGATGGTATTTGTTGCCTTGATTCCATTCAAATTCCTTATTTATTAGACATCTTGTCATTATCGATTAACCTTAACTCTTCATAAGGTTCTTTCGAAGTAAAATATTATTACACCTCTTTTACATCTTCTCAATTTTATGAATAAAAAATATTCTCAAAACTTTATAAAAGACACAGCAAAAACTTTCTGTTCATCACCGACACATACTGCCAAAATGTTTATTTTTTAAATACTAAACTTTCAAAGAAAAATAAACCTCTTTAATTGTTTTTTTTTCTAACTTTTCTTTTTTTAGATGGACCATCCATGATCATGATATTGGAGGGAGAATATCAGAGGGAGGTGGGGATTACCACTCTGATAGTTTCTTTTCTTTTGTGGATTTCTCGAATTTAATGATACCTTAAGACTTAGGTTTATGAATTTTTTATTTATTTATATGGTGTTTTATATTTTTATTTTTGTCCGATGTGAAACTTCATCTCACACTTGTAATCCAACACATAAGTAGGCTTGTGGACTGAATTAGATTGATTTTTTTTTATAAAAAAAAATTGATTTCAAACATTTTAGTTTTGTTCCTTAATAATCTAATTGGCTTACTTTTAAAAATAAATCTAATCAAATTATTTTTGGTTTGGATTATATTAGTTTTCAACTTTTGAAAAAAATTCTACAAATATTTCAAAAAATAAACACAAATTAATCCAACAAAAAATGCCGTATCTCATATATAACTCGTAACATGGTTTAAAATTCACATTCAAATTATAAGTTAAAGATAATTTTACAATATGTCAAAGAACAAATACACAATAGATTACATATTCCAGGTTCATACAAGTTATTGAATATATGAACATGTAACTAATTGTTAAATAATCTTGAATACGTACACAACAAAGTTTGGTTCAGTTTGGATTACATTTATTTTTAACATAGGATCCAAGATCTCTTAGAGTAAAAGTGAAAGGAGATGAAAGATGTTCTTTGACACATTATGTTTGATTTTTTTTTTATTGAGCGAAATTTATATACGACCTTTCAAATCTTTGTGAAGTGTTCGCCAAGAGAGGTATTCACGTATTTAATGTCTAATTGTGAAACAAAAAAAGTCTCGTGAATTTAATTTTTTTTGTAATGAAATTATCTACCTAATAATAATTAAACATATGGAAAATGAAAATTGTTTGTTGGTACGAAAGAGTAACGCATGAATTCACATACGAATTGTTGTGATCATGTATTTTGACTCTTTCTTATTTATCTTTATTTTTCAATTTATTTTTTTATATCCAATAGAATTCAAATGCTTGTGTTTTCAATCTTTTCGTGTGAAATTGTTTCGTACTATATGTAGTTAGCAATACTAATTAAAAATATGTCATTATCATTTCAAATAATAAAAAGAAAAAGAATGATGGCTTTTGCCTGTCCGTGTGGTGCATGGATCCCTCAAATCATATGTGCTTGTCTAAGAGCATGTTTGGATATAAGACAAAATATTTTTGAAAGTTTTTCTACGATGTTTTTTAAGGCTCATGTGGGTTGAAATATGATTATGTATGAGCCATCATGTGTAATGACTCTTGGTTTGGCACATCTTGTGACCAACTTTCTTCTTAATTATTAGTAACAATATAATATACTTGTTTGCTGTTCAAAAAATGATGGCTTTTGCCAAAATTAGTTTACTTAATTGACCTGTTATTGTTTAGGCTATATGTACCTACAAGCCAAAACCAGAGAACAATTGTACGTCCTCCATGCAATAAATGAGCTGAAAGGTAAAGGACACGGTTTGTATCAATTATTTTACTTTAAAATAGGAGAATACTAATAAGTATTTTTAAGATATTAATTAAAATATTAAGAGTGTAGATATTTTATATTATAAAAACTTGTTTTTTACTTCGTTGAATTAATGAAATAAAAACCTCTAGCATATCTTGTACTAATGGTCCATCCTATCTTAATAAAATTATTTTTGCTTACAAAAATAAATAAATAAAAAACAACAAATACTATTTTCATGAAAAATTGTGTACGTAGGTCACTAAAAATTTTCTTCTCTATAAATAAGATTGTGGTTATTAGTAGTTCTCCAATACTAGCTAGCTAGCCAAAACTGAAGTAGCCATGGTTATGGTTCATCTCACTAAGCTACTTTCTTCTTCTTGCTCCCATTTTCTCCCTTCTTCTTCCTTGGTGCTTCGTTTGACATTAATAATATTACTAGTTTCATGCAAAACAATTAAGGGTTTGGTGAAACTACCAGCAGATGTGTCTGTTCCAGCAGTGTTTGTGTTTGGAGATTCGGTGGTGGATACAGGCAACAACAACAACAGAACAACATCGTTTGCTCGCTCGAATTTCCCTCCATATGGGAGAGACTTTCAAGGTGGCATCCCAACTGGTCGATTTAGCAATGGAAAGGTTCCATCAGACCTTATAGGTGCGTACTCTCTCTTCTTTATTAACATTATCTTTGTTCTTTATTAAATTTAATCGTAAATAATCATTTTAGTTGCCATCGTTGATGACAATGCATGCGCTATGAAATATTTTTTAAAGTTTAGATAAAAAAGTTAAGCGTTTGATTTTTTATAATAAGAATATAATAAACATTAGTTTGTGTGTCTTTAGTAATATTGTGAAATGTGAAGAATCACATATTCTACACACTAAATCATAATTAGCAGAAGCATAACTTTGTTACTTATTTGAAAAAAATAATTATATGTGGAGATATATTATGTAATTTTTATAACATATAGTTGTGCCCTTTTTATTTCTTTATTATATTAATCAACTTAATTATCACACACTTTTCTTTACTCTCTCATTTTGTTTTCTTTCTTCGCTATTGCTCTCATCTCTCTTTGTTATAAAACAACTTGTATGAATTTATTATATAAATATACTATAGTTCAAAGTAACATCTACTCCCATTTCACTTACCTGAGACATGTGAAGGATTCGCTTATTACTATCAATATCTGGACACTAACTCACCCTACTGGCATGACACCGACCGACATAAATGAAAGAGAACATTACAAATTATTGAGAAGGACTTCTGGTAGCTTATCTGCTCTTGGATTTTAGTCAGAGATGCTACAGTGAATAGAAGAAACTCTTATATTCTAATAAATAATGCCTTGGTAGATTGCAGTGACAATACAGAGAAATAAATATATTTTTATTGCTTAGTACTTTGGTTACAGAGCAAAATGAAGTAAAAACATATTCTAAAAACCTATTTTTTATAGAGAAAATAAGAGAATAAAAGAAAAACAACACTACTATATTAAAATAACAAAAATTTAAGCAAAAAAATTATCAACTTTGTACATTTTTCTTTTCTTTTCTTTTTATACCTTATAATTTTATTTTATCTTCATATAAAATAATTTACTCACGGGATTAAATTTAAAAATATATGTTCACCTAAACAACTTTGAAAGTATATATAAAGGGTTTAACCGTTTAATTCTAATTTTCCACTTTTTAGTTTAAAATGTGTATAATTCTGGTCTCTCAATTTTTTGGAGTTAATTAAGGTTTTAATTTTAAAATTAGGAAAACTTAGTCCCTTGGTTATTATTTTTTTCTATTTAAAATTCTGAAATTACTATTTTCTTGGGAATTTACTTATGGCATTGAGATGTGAAATATTTTTTTAAAATTTAGATTAAAAATAATTTAGTAAAAAATTTAATAAATTTTCCGAATTAGGAGTTTATAAGAAAATATGTTAGTATTTGAAGAGGGGAATTTGGATTTTTAAATTAATAAAATTCGAAGGAATTTATAAGAAATGGTGTTAATATTTGAAAAGGGGAAGTTGGTTTTTTATTTTAAATAAAATTTGATGTTTTGAATTAAAAACAATATAAGAATTCCAAATAGAAAAAAAAATCAACAAAGGAATAAGTTTATTAAATTTTTTTAAAAATAGAAATTAACCGACACTTTGACTTTGGCTTGCTGAGGCCTAGCAAGTAGCATCTCTGCTTATTGCCAATACTAGAGTATCAGTTCTGATTTTTTTTACAACTGCTATTTCGTTTTTATCTTTTTTTTTTCTACGTTATTCTTTACATATTTAATTCTTTTAACAACTTTAAATCCCTTCAATATATTTTCTTGGTTTACACGATAAGTATTTTTTTGTTTTCAAGATATTAAACGTAATTTTTTTTTATATAAAATTAAAAAATGGTAGAAAGTTTTATGAAGACATATCATTATTTCCCCCCCTATAAATTTTATCTCTCTTCTTTTCTTCTGATTTCACAAGTCATATTAACGTGTACTTTACAGTGTTTATTGGCCTAGGTTGAGTTTTTAATTCTCTGCCCTCAAAGGTCCAGGAATGCTGGGATCAGGATATCTGACAAATTAATACATGTTATTGATTATGGGACCGGTTTGATTTTCAACTTATATATGAAATTGCAAAGAAAAATTAATTAGGTGTCAAATAATAAACTTGAGAACTTTTTAGTTATGTAAACTTGAGAACTGATAATATATTTAGTTGATCACTTCGCTGGTAGTAACTAGCTAGTAAGGTTATTTTACATGTGCGTGTATTCTTGCTAACTTTTTTTTTTTGTATTGTAACAAAACAGTTGAAGAGTTGGGCATTAAGGAGCTTCTGCCAGCATATTTGAAACCCAATCTCCAATCTAGTGATTTGATCACAGGGGTCTGTTTTGCTTCAGGTGGCTCAGGCTACGACCCTTTGACATCAATATTAGAGGTACTATATATATGTACTCTATTTAACTAGAAATAATTTTTAATTGTATTCTAGTACGTACTATTTTGTCATCTGATAAAAAACTTGTTGATCATAACCAGTCATCGATGCCATTAACTGGGCAAGTGGATTTGTTGAAAGAATACATAGGGAAACTAAAAGGGCTGGTTGGAGAGGACAGAGCAAAGTTTATCTTAGCCAACAGTCTATTCATTGTAGTAGCAGGCAGCAGTGACATTTCTAATACCTATCGCACTAGATCCCTCCTCTATGATCTTCCTGCTTACACTGATCTTTTGGTCAACTCAGCTTCTAATTTCTTGACGGTAAGCTATGTAGTGCATGTATTAGTGACTGTGTTTTGTTTAAATTATTAAAACAAATAACTATACTATAAACATAAAGTTAGTTCAAGCCTCAGTTCATAACCCTAATGGCACGCTTTAAAAATCTATATGTTAATAGATAGTGATTTTTTTATAATAAATATTAATTGTTAATTTTTATTAATAAGAGAATTAAACCTGTCACGTTTTTTTCTTTTTTTTTTATCACTCAATTACTTTTATATCTCCATATTAATAAATAATGACTTTATCTTTGTCCATATAATTTTTATTTAATAAAATTTAAATTGTCGATATAAGTGGAATAAATTTATTCCAATAATATGATGTATCATACTATTATGTTATCTTTTTTTTTATTATTCTTGGACAGTATAACAAAAAGAAAAAGACAAGATTCAAGTGAGACGCACCTGATATGTATATTTTTTTTTTTGCAACATTTATTACGTCAAATTTATAATATTTGCTTCAAAGTGTCACGCATTGAAAGCTCTATAACGCCAAACATGCTATGTTTTTTTGTGTGGCTATATTGTCTGGGAATTCAAATCCAACATATTAATAGATAATTTTATTGATATAAAAAATTAACATATATTATTGATACTATAAATCGACAATTTTTACATTAATATTTTGTTACATAAAAATTATACTAATAAAAATAATACTAAAAGTTAAGATTTTTGTTGTTGATAAGTGACAATTTATTTTAATACTAGGATATATTAATTCAGAACTGTTGTATGGATTCATATCTCCAGAAAAGCCAATCATGTCGCAGATGAATTGGCTAAACAAGCTTTAAATCTTAGTTCTGATTTTGAAGTTCTGGAGTGTGGATCCTAATCCTATTTTGTTCCCCAGAATGCTATGTGTATTGATTCGTTGAATTTATTAACTGACCAAAACCTTTTTTTTTTTTTTCCTGGTGTATGAATTGAAAGGAAATAAATGAGCTGGGTGCACGGAGGATTGCAGTATTCAGTGCACCCCCAATTGGGTGTTTGCCATTTCAGAGAACAGTGGGAGGAGGATTAGAAAAAAGATGTGCAGAAAGGCCCAACAATTTGGCCCAATTATTTAACACCAAATTGTCAAAGGAGCTTGATTCCCTCAACCGCAACTTTCCCAATAGCAGGAATGTTTTCATCAATGTTTACGACCCTCTACTTGACATCATCACCAATCACCAAAAATATGGTACTACTTCTTAAGCTCACAATGTTTCTACTCAAGCCTTAAAATTAAATTAGCTAGACTTTTATCTATGATAAAATATGTTTTTAATCTTATTTTTAGTTCCCAACTTTCATATTATGTAAGTTGGTATCTGAACTTTATAAAAATTGTGTTTTTAATTATGTTCATAACCTGAAGTTAAAAAAACAAGCAAGTAAGCCCATGGACTTAAAGCATTCTTTTTATAAAGTCTAATAACTAAATTATTGGATAAAAATATATTTTGATTTTTTAGGGGATAATCTAATAATCATGAATGGCAGGAAACTGAATTGCACACTAATTAAAATCTTAAAGGTGGATAGATTTGACTTTGTTACATGAGTTGAGGTTGTAAAATGTTTCCTTCTCCGATGGCACAGGCTATAAAGTTGGAGACACAGGATGCTGTGGCACAGGCAGGATAGAGGTTGCAATACTATGCAACCGTTTCGATTCCAGCTGTCCCAATGTTCAGGATTATGTCTTTTGGGACAGTTTTCATCCTACAGAAAGCGTTTACAAGAGGCTCATATCTCCTATTCTTCAAAAATATTTGGACCAATTCAAGTGACCAGTTATTTTTAAGAAATAAAGCCTCAAACTTGTGGGTGGCTGAAGGCTTGGCTAATTTGTTAGAATTATGTCCATTAATATTATTTAATTATTAAATTAAATCTTATATTATCAATATTAATTATGAAAATAAGTTTTATTTTATTTTAATTTATGAATATTATTTGAATTTATTATGCGAGTGAGTTTATGACGTGTTCTTGGTGTTCACACCAAGAGTTCTATTCTCGTCTGCTAATTATAAAATTATTAATTTGTTAGATAATTTCTTTGACGCAATAATGTTTTGGAGATTCTAGTCGTTACGCATAGACAAGTTTTCGCTCAATTGTTGTTTGTGATTCTTTTCAAGATAATATGTGCGAATTTTATCTCCTCTTATATAGAATGTAGATTCTTTGTAGTCATATGTCGCACATTCATTCTTGCAATTAGATCATCATGATCTAATGGCTGAAATATTCTTATTTTTATATTTTATAAAGATTGAAAATAAAATTAATGGTTGTAATTAAAATTTGCTAATTTCTTAGTGCAAAATCTTATCTTTTTATCTTCATTTTAAGTTTTGGTCAAAATTAGGCAAAATAATTTAGGATATTTTTTTTATCATAGGATGTTTGGAAATTTATGTATACCTTGAATTAAAATGTTTGCATATCTTTATTGATTTATTTAATTAGGTTGTAATTTTTTTTAACTCATTTATGTTTTCGTTTTCAATCAAATTTTACTATCAATAAATTATTAGTTCAAGTAATGTTGAATTTATTTTTCTTAAATAAGGTATTAAGTTTGAGTCTTGTAGATAAAAAAAAATGTAGTTATTGTAAGGAGAAAACTTCACTAAAAATGACTTAATTAATTTTTTTTATGAAAATTAATTATCGACAAAATTAACTGAGACCTCGTGTCAATAACATCTTAAAAAAAATCTATTATGCACAAATGTACTAATGATTCTTGAGATTAGACCAGGGCTTCTATAGTATTGCCTTTTGCAAACAAAACTCACTGAAAATTGTTCTTTTCATAATCAAAATTGAGAGAATTCCTTACTCATTTTAGTCGTCGTATTTTTAGGCGAAAATCACTTTGAATCATGCTCAATTTTGACTTGTTTTTAAATGATTCTGGAGATTATAATGTATACAAATATTTATATGATGGAAATATCTCATTGTGCATATTAAAATAATTTTTTTTCTACTAACTATTATGCCTGCCTTTTTCTATAACTTTGAATGAGATAAATTTTCAGAACTAGAACAAATTTATGGATTTGTGATTGTGTTTGATCATTGTCAATATTGACTTAGTTTTAAGAGAAAAAAGAGCCTCCAATTATTACTATTGAGTCTAGTGCTGTCATGGGAGGTTTTCTGAGAGATGTGAGCACTTAAACATAGTGTGTCTGATGGTGACAAAATTCACCATAAAATAGCCTATCAGATAGAGTATTTCAAATAATCGTAGTGCTAAGACTTTTTTAAAATCCGTTGATGAAAAGCTTACGACTTTTTTTATTAGAAATTTAGGACTCTTTATAAGGCTTAGAAAAGTCCTTGTTTGATAACGTCATACATGATAGTCATCGGTGTTCGTGAACATATATGCTAAAAATGACATTATATTTTACAAATTGAAGATGACACATTTATATTATTTATTCTTTTTTATCAAAGGGACTGGTATTTTTTTATTCATGACATATTATTTACACTCTTACAAATGTTACGAAAATTAGTTTTCATCAATGATTTTTTTTTCATGAGAAGACTTCAAAAAGAGATGGAGAGTGAGAAAAGAAAAAATGGTGGATAAAATGTGCAATCGCCCATTTTATTTTCTATTTCCATCTCTTGGGCCGACGTGAGCATTTCCTTAGGTCCGGTTATGCCTTTTAGGGCTGTTGTTTACTGCACTCTCATTATTGTATTATGTACTTTTTTCATTATGGAAAACTCATTCTAGGATGTAAATTATTATTTTAGAATGGACTTTCATGAATTTAAGAGAAGTGCAGGATGCAATAACGAGAATGCATGAAACAAATGTCTTATTTCAGCTCTTGTTTCTTATACTGTCATTGTTGTATCTTGTATTTCTCATTGCATTTTGTAAAATCCATTCCAAAATATGCAATGCAGGGGGGCCTACGGCTGGTCTTGGGGTGGCCTTTGCCCCCCTAAATTTTCTTAATTTGGTTTTCTAATATTGTATAATGCTAATTAGGTAGTTATTTTTATTTAGGAAACTTAATTAAGTACGTAAATAATATCATTTTTATGTTATAATAAAATATTATATTCTGCAGAAATAATTTATAACATTTTAGAGATAATTATATTTTTTCTTTTTCATGATAAAATATTTGAGTACTATTTATTTTTATGTTAAATATTTTTCTTTTTATTTATTTTTATTATTATTTTTAAAGTTCTAAATAATTCTAGTTTGTAATGAAATGATTGTATTAACCTTTGTCAATGGCTAATGGGCTAAACTCTAAAGTTCCTATTCTTGCTGACTTGCCGTTGCTGTTGCTGCTGGACGCCTTAATTAACTTAATTAGACCCCTAATCATGTACTATAAGTATTACAAATTAAATCACCTTCAATATAAATAACGAGTTAATGAAGTGAACTAACATTAATTAACAAATCACCTTCCGTAAGAATATGAAGACATGAAATTAATAGTTCAAACCACACTGACCACATGAATAGATAATAATACTAGTAACAATATGACAGTGATAAACAATGACAATCTACTCCCAAACATAAGAGGAGATTTTGTTAAAAGAAAAAAACTATTGGAAGAACATGTCCTTGGACAAATTTCAATGAAACTCTAGTAACAATTCTTTTAATCCATATCCAGTATTCAGCATGATCCTACTAAGCACATGCATGGAAGTGGACTGATTGTGACGATGGGGTCATTTGCATGACTTGTGTTCCTACAAGAGAGAACAAAGACGTGTTAATAGAAAGATTGTTTTGACAAAAATTAAGTGATTTCTTTTGCGAATTAGATGCAATCAACATCTAGCATCTAACTTGACGGCAAAAAGGCAAGTGCTTAAAACGTATTTATTACTATATGCGGCACATTATTAATTAGAATCCCGTTAAGTAAGTGATTATAATTTTTTTATTCTAAATATTACAAAAATGTTAATTTTAGTGACAAATCAATTTACATGTAAATTTTAAAGTTTCATCACTAAAATTTTACTGACGCTCATATTAGTGAGTGTATATTTGTCATTAAATTTAGTCACTAATCAATTATTTTCTTATATGCCAAAGATTTCATTACTAATAGCAGTGTTTAGGTTGAGCATAAGATGTGTCAAACTCAAAACACACAATACAAAAGTAGCAGTCAAAGTAGCTTAGTTCTGCTGGATCAAAATACATGCTAATTTTAATTAGCCAACTTCCCTTCTGACAGTGACCATCTATTAGAAATTAAAAAATGACCTACCATCAAATATAACTAACCGTACATTACCATAAGAAAAAGAACCTATGAGAAAGGCACAACTCTTTTAAGCAGAGAAACAATCAGGTCAAGTGTGAGGCAACCACAAAGTCAAAGTGAATACTACTTTGTGGTTACTGATTCAACTACTCCAACTAAATCATTGAAATGAAACTCAATTGAGCCAGAACAGAAAATCTATGTAACCAGGAATTAAAGTTACTGTTATCCCCTTTTGAATTGCATAAAGATCCCCAAAATCAATTTGCTGTGGGTCATGAAGAACTCCCACTGACACCCCCATCCACTTTCCAGTAAAACACTTGCTTCACATCCTTTTGCAAACTTTCTACAACATTTATCACGAATACTCTCCCAGCCAGAGAGATGATAATAAAATTCACACTTAATTTTATTCCACTCCCAAAAATAGAACTTAATCTATTTTACTATTTCTTTGATGTCTCTTTTACTCATCAAGAAAATCAGTGGGCCAATCAAATTATCATTAGGAAAATCACACACAGAACACCATTTCAACAAGTGAACATTGATGTGTAAAATTATTACGTATGATATATATCGGTGGAAAGCTTCCGTTGCCAAACTATTAAGGTAGCGTCTACTTAATTATTGGGGCCTAGGCTCGACAGAAAATTCAATCCTTTCCACACGCGTCTGCTTCTAATTTGGTTTGAATTTTTTAATATTTGATGGTTACAGATACAACTGACACCTAACTCAATTTAGTAGATCCATCATTTTATTTATTTGATGATTCTACACTAGTCACTAGAACTACTCTCACATGAAAACGATGTGTAATAATAAAATTTAGGCTTAGACGTAATTTTTTCTCACTCATCTTTCATATTGTGAATTTTATCATCAAATTATGAATTTTTTGTTGCCATTTAACTTCTAAAATTTTACTTATTTTACCACCTAATTTTTAAAACAAAAGTGTTTAATTAAAATTTTGAAAAATTGAGTAAAAAAAAGTTTAATGATAAAATGTGTAAAATTTCTAAAATTAAGTGACAAAATATACAAATTTCATATTTCGATAGCAGAAATCGTGAAAACGTCAAAGATAAACAGAAAAAGTGCATGTCTAAAATTTAATTTTAGGCTGTAGCTTATAACATTTATGATTAGATTTGGGTGAAATATATGAAGTGTGAAAACAGAGGATTTATAATAAAAATGTAAGGTGACTTTGGGTTTATAACTGAAATGTTTTAATTATTGATTAAATTACTTCATTTCATTTAAAATAGGATAGAGGTTACAATATGATCAAACACATGGGTATAAACATAAGACAACGATGCTCTTGGTAATGAATGAACATTGTTGGCTTGAGTCTTACAAAACTCACCAATGAGTTTGGAATAAGTTGTAACAAAGGTTTACACTTTGAGATAATGATGTTAAAATTTGTTATTATTCAAAGTGTCTGAAATTCCATCAACAACCAGTTTGCAATCTGATTCCACCAGTACAGTTGGAGTTCTTAGACTATACTTTTTATTTTTAATAAAGAAAGATACTCGTCTATTGAAAATTTGAAGTAAATTAATTCCCCGATATGTTTGGCTCAACGTACAGTATTACATCGGCTTTGTCGGAGAATAACATCCTTTAATTTGTTCTTCTTAAGCTTTTATCATTTGAATGACAATCATTATAAGAATTTTAATAAAAAAGGTTAAGTAGTGTGGGTTCACTTGTATTTTTATTTGTTATTTTAACTTTTTAATTATAAAACACTCATCTCATTTTTAATCTCTTTCCTATTTTTAAAGATTTATACAAAAAATACAAAAGAAAAGGTATTTTTAGTCCTTTCCTTTCTGAACAAATCTTTAAAAATAAAAAACAGATCGAAAACAAAATAATATTTTTAAATTAAAAATAAAACAAGTGAACTTATCTTATTACCACAGCCACACAAATCAGTCCCATATGACAAGTGAACTTGTTTGATTCTGAATTTAGTTATTTTCATAAATATGAAGTATTAAGAAATATCATGGTTTTTGACTGGTGAACACTGAACTTGACCCTTAACGAAAATGAAGGAAAGTGGTTCCTGGATTGAGGTGCCAGTTGAATGAAGTCAATGAACATGAACACTCCCTTGCAAATGATGAGTTCACTATTTAATTAATGCTTTTATAGTTAAAAAAATATAAGAAAATTAAGAAAAAGGAGAATGCTAAGAGTGACTTGGTTGAGAGTGAAAAACATTTTGGTCTATTTGGTAGGAGAGAAAGTGAAAAAGAAAAGAAAAGAAAATACAGTTAATAAAATATATTTTTTTCTGTGTGGTTGGACAAAAAATTGACTTATAGAAAAAAAATTTAAGGTAACACATGATTAGAGTGTTTTCTATTTTAATTTTAGAAAAACAGAAACTAAAAGTGAAAGTACGTCATGTTAAAATTTACAAAAAAAAAAATCATAAAATATTTTCAAACATAAGTTTAAAATTGAAAATAATAAATTAACATTTTCATTTTTTTCTTGAAGAAATAAAAACACGATGACATCATAATAAATATTTGCTTTGAAAATATTTATTTTTTAAATTTTGAAATGAAAACTATTTTTAAAAAATGAGAATAGAAAATAAATACAGAAAAATAAACATTCAAACTAAATGTCCCCTTTTCATTTTCTTTCCATTTCAAGTTTTAAATTTTCATTCTTTCCTTAGTTTTCTTTCATTTAATCAAACAAACCATTAGTAACAACATAACGATGTTGCATTATATTACTAATCTTGTGCTTGATAGAAGAAAAAAATAAAAGAAAAGAAAGGGATAAGAAAATACATATAACGAAACATTTTTTTTTGTTTGGTGGAAAAAAGTTATTAGAAAAAAAGAGAAATAAATTGACTCATAATAAAAGTAAAAAATTTAAATTTCCCTTTTTCATTTTATGTCCAATTCAAATGTCAATTTTTTTTCGTCTTTTATTTTTGTTACTTCCAACCAAACTGAACATAATAGATAGTATTAGTGTCTTCTATGTGTTTTTTAACTTTTAATATCATCTCTCAAATGTATTGGCATGGTCTTTTATGTTGTAGTTTTTAATACTAGAAACTACTGTTTTTAATTATTATATGAGAAAATACTTTTTAATATGTTAGTTTTTTGTTGCCTACAATAATTAAATG
Source organism: Glycine max (assembly GCF_000004515.6). Classification (NCBI taxonomy): domain Eukaryota; kingdom Viridiplantae; phylum Streptophyta; class Magnoliopsida; order Fabales; family Fabaceae; genus Glycine; species Glycine max. The sequence goes on from NC_038253.2 coordinate 41,481,027, forward strand.
TATGTATAGATATTAAAATAACTACTTTTCAGAGCAACTGCCAACTGTTGGTCACGGAAGCCATCGCTGCGCTGACACAGATAGCTTGAATTGAATTGCTGTGATAGTTAAATGTATGATCACGATTCTCTACAATTCTATAAAGAGCATCACAAAAGCTCAGTCATAAAAAATATTGCTTTCATATAATATAATAATATATATATATTTTTTTTATCATAGCTATAAAGTATTTATCAGGTTTTGATGACTAGCCTGTGACGTAAAATCTATTTGAATACTTTTAATGAAATTCTTTTTTCTAATCAAATTTTTCTTCATCCAAAAATTTAAATCCGAAATTTTATTTAATGAATCTAAGTACATCGTTATCGATCACACTAATAACTTGTTGATTATAATATAATAATATAAAATAAAGGTAATACTCATTGATAATATAAAACTATAATACTCTTTCCTATTTAATTATAAGATTGTTTTAATTAATTCATGTTTCTTAGAAAAAATAATTAGTTTAATTAATCACATAGTAAATATATTAATTAATGATATTATCATTAAAAATTATCTTTTTTATTTCTTAAATTATTAATTGGATTGTTTCTTATTAATATTTGAAGAAAATAATTAAGCAATAATACATATGCAAAATATAATTAATGCATTTAAAAACTAAAAATATTTCTATAAATAATCGTATAATCAGGAAAAAATATATATAATTCGATTCTCTACGATAGAGAACATCACATAATCTGAGCCAAAAAAAAGTACACAAGTCACAATTGAACCAACGTGGTTGTACCCGTGGGAGAGTGGTGAAAAGTTATAGTTTCACATGCATCCATCACGATCTTTACATGCTGTCACGTTTAAAAACAAAATTCTTTCATAACTGCTCTTCATCAAAACTTAATATTAAGAATAAAAACTAAAAAATAGATCGATTCAATTTTTTTATCGATAAATATAATACTAATTATTACTATTATTAATTTTTGTTAGATGGAAAATTCAAACCTACACCTTCTTTTTTTTTTTCTTTCAACCTTTACCATTAGACTAATCTTAATTATATTTTCTCTATCAAGTAAAACATATTTTGAGTTAATAATTTGATATCATTAAATAAAATAAACAAAATCAAATTTAATTATATTTGAGTCTAAAATTTATTTTTTGTTACTTATAATTAAATTCGGAATAGTAAATAAGAACCTATTGTAAGAAAAGCAAACAAAATTTGAATAATAAATAAATTTGAGTAATTCTTCGTTGTGAGAATTTCACTTTTTTTGTTTTTGGTTTAAGAATTTTACAATGTTAATTCTACTAACAAACTGCGGTTAGAATTGTATCTCTTTTGATAACTTTTTTAGGGTCAAATTCTTCTCATTTTAATTTCCTTTATATATTTTCAAGACCTAAGATATCTAATGGTATAGAAAATAAAAGATATGATTAAAAATATAACTCCGAACAATTATAAAATGTCTCATTTTATATGTTTGATTTGAGTTTCTAGACATAGTGGTACAAAAAATAAAAGATATGATTAAAAAACAAATAAATGTTCTTAGATAGTCCGTGTTTTGGATGTATGTCTAATTAATTGTGGTAAGATCGAGATGCAGTAAAAAAAAATGGTAAGAGATTAAATGAGTTTTGCACTATCTAGTACTCCCTTTCAAACCAGCTGGTGAAGAAAGAGGGTTCCAGTGACCTCGTTTATTTGAAAGCAATTTAGGTTGGTTGTTCCAGTTAATTATTAGCTGCGGCAAAATTAATAATGTTGGTTAGCATTTTCCTGGATTAAAAGTGACCTGAAATATGACCAGAGACGATTGTCTTTGACTTCTTTCAGGTTTGCTAATCGTCTTGCATTAAATTAGATAAGAATTTGAAACTTAATTAAAAAACTCAGACTAGAATTGACTCATTCAATCAATATTGCTACTATTACTATATACTATCTCTTTCAAATTTACAATTTGATCTCTACCACTTTCTCTTAATCTAGTATAAAAGACATGAAGTAGCAGTCTCCTCGATCTTCATATCAGTGTGTCATTTTAGACATAAAATAATATTAAATACATAAATATTTAAAATTTAAAATTTAAAATAGTCAATAATTAAAATTAAAAGATAAGAATTTGCTCATTAATGGCTTGACAGAATCGTCGAACTAGAATGATAAGTGGCGTTTGCTTGACTATATGCAATAAATGAGCTAAAACAAAGAAGGATACACTAATGCTGTCATACACTTTATGGTGTAACTGTGTAAGATCTGAATTACAAATGTATAAGATGCCAAGTTTGATCATCCTTATCTTTATTATTTCAGAAAAAAGAAGCTCAACCAACAAGTAGAGACAAACCCCAGCTACATAAACATATGGGTCTTTTTATGAAGCTCCCTTTTCCTCCTCATCTTGCAGCTTCCTCACTGCTCCATTTCATATTATTATTATTATTATTGATTTTTGATATTGTGTGTAAAACAAGGGCAGTTGTGAAAATTCCACCAAATGTTTCAGTTCCAGCAGTGTTGGTGTTTGGAGATTCGATCGTGGACACTGGCAACAACAACAACAACTTGGGAACAACGGCTCGGTGCAATTACCCACCATATGGTAAAGATTTTAAGGGAGGCAAACCAACTGGTCGATTTAGCAACGGAAAGGTTCCATCTGACTTTATAGGTACGTACATGTGCTATCTATATATATTAAGTTATTTTCATATACGAATTTTTTTTTATTAAATATTAGAAACAAAAATATTATTAAAAGTTACAATAATTTATATATCTCTTCTTTTTGCCCTTCCTTCCCATATATATGTTTGGAAAATATATAGTTTTGTGAGCTAAAACATGCATATATACGTGCAAATGTCGAATACAATCATTAATAGTTACTACTATAAAGGGAATCAAAGTGATATGTTTGGGCTCTTCAAATAGATAGTTCCACATATATAAAATGCGACCTAAATGTTGAGTTCAGGTAATACTTTGATACAAATTAATTACTATTACTATTAAGCTAGCTTTCAGTATTAATTAATTTTGATGAAAATAACTTATGTACATATCATTTATTTTTTTACATTTTCATCAATTTCCAGTATTATCTAATTGATTGATTATATAAAATTTCCTATACTAATAATATATAGAAATTAATTAAACTGTTATTCATTTGTTATTTGTGTGTATGTACTACTGATATAATTTACGGGGCCTAGTAGTCAAAAGCCAAAACAACTGATGTGACTTTTTTTGAGTGACAATGTGATTTAATTTGTTTGGAGACAACTAAGGACTAAGAAGGTCTTAAAGAATAATGTTAAAAAAAATATTTAATACAGTTTTAATTATTTTTAATCATTTTAAAAAGTAAATAGTAGATAGTATAGTAATTAACTTTTATGTTTCTACGTATACAATAAATATTTTTTATTTTAGTTTTTTAAAGAGTGGACCTTAATTGAAGTTTATTTTTTCCTTGCTGAATGAAGTCAGTGATATTAAATGACGGTGGGTATTGGCTTTAAATTAAATACTGTATCTTAGTTAGTATTATTTTGTGTTGTATCAGCTGAAGAATTGGGCATTAAAGAGTATGTACCAGCATACTTGGATCCACATCTCCAACCTGGTGAATTGGCCACTGGTGTGTGCTTTGCATCCGGTGGTGCAGGATATGATCCTTTTACATCGCAATCAGCGGTACGCATAATATTAATAGTATATATTTACATCTCCAAATTAATTATTTTCTCTTGAAAAATTAATTAATTAGTATTTCTAATTTCTAATTAATTATGTTTGCTACATTCATTATTATGCATGATATGATAATGAATTATCAGTCGGCTATACCTTTATCGGGTCAACTAGACTTGTTCAAAGAATACATAGGCAAACTACGAGGAGTGGTTGGAGAAGACAGAGCAAAGTTCATCTTAGGCAACAGTCTTTATGTTGTGGTATTTGGCAGCAATGACATTTCCAATACTTACTTTTTGACCCGTGTTAGACAACTGCAATATGATTTTCCTGCATACGCTGATTTTTTGCTCAGCTCAGCTTCTAATTTCTTCAAGGTACGATTAAGTTTCATCACTTTCATCATCCAAGCTAACATTACTCAAGCCTCGAGCCAATTACAACTACATACTGGCTAGTCACATTTTTCTGTCATATTTTCTTATTAACCCACTTACATTTTATAAAAATATTGCATAACTAGTAAACATATTTAGTAGTTTAGATAAGAATACTACAACAACAAAATCTTAACTCATTAAATCACATCGACTATATAAATTACATAATGTCATTCAATATAATTATAATTAAGAATTAAAGTTTCAAAAAAGTATTATGAACTTTAAGATTTTTCTTAATGATTTCTTCTAACATTCTTTATGGTCTGTCTCTTTTTCTTTTTCTTTTTTTTTCAAACTAAAAAGTCATACCATTTATTCTTTTAAGTAACACTTTGTGATTTGTTTTATATATTCCCAAAACATCTATCTTAACTAATTTACTTCATCTTTTCTTTTGTTTAATAGGTGGTACACCAATTAGATAAGAACTAATAATCTTTTATTTAATTAGCAACCATATTAAAAAAATAAATTATAAAAAAATTCAGAATTATTCACATCTACATTAAATCAAATAGTCGAGTTGTTTCCAAACACCACAAAAATAGATTTTTCGGAGATAATGCAATTAACAAGTACGAATGGATTGTTAACCACATAATCCATTACGAGAGTGATGGCTGAGATGCACATATACACAATATATTTTTTTACAGTCACATTTTAGAATATTTTTATTCTATTATAAATTTATCTATGAACTTTATGAAATATTAAATATTTTTTAAGTTTATCTTTATTGTTGAGAATCCGAAACGCTTAAATAGTAGTC